>NW_010138273.1:0-20481 GCF_000699245.1 Pterocles gutturalis
ACATAAGCCTTCCCATGATCAAAAAAACCGAAATTGCACCTCTGGCACCAGTCTCTGAGCCAGGTGTTGATCAGGTGTGTTCTCCTGATCCTCTCAGTATTCATCCCTACCACTGCGGGGATTAAGGAGAACACTACCCGTGCTCCTGAACCTCTAATCGATCGCACCAGTGTCCTGAAGTCCCTTTTAATTGCTTTCGTACTTCTCTCCGCAACCTCATCGCTTCCAACCTGTATGACCAATAGTGAGTAGTGATATAAACAAAATAAAGTGATATAGTGATATAGAATAGAATAAAGAGGAAGAAGTTTGAGTAAGATCATCAAAATATCTTTAAGAGGTGGCAAGAAACCTAAAGCTTTTTCAGAAACCAGCAAGCAAACTGTAATAACTGCTAGTCCTTTGAACTACTAGGTAATGAACACAGCAATCAAAGCAAGGCAATAATTAAATGTAACTTTTTACACCCATATTTACTAGGAAGGGCAATGAGGAAGTTTCCTGACTCAAAGATAATTTTTGTAAGAAATTAATGTGTGGACTTAACAAAGGCTGATGCGTCTAAGAAAGATGTTAGTGAGCAACTCAAAAAAACTCAAGGGCAGTAAATCACTGGGACCAGATGGTGCTGATGCAAGAATTCTGAAGGAACTGAAGTGTGAAATAGTAGAGGTAGCAAGGAAGATACGCAATATATCCTTAATAAACCACACACTGTTCCCAAAGATTGGGAAGTTGTTATCTTAGGTTAAAAATAAAATAAAAAAGCCATAGATGAACCTTGGCATTACAGACCAGTGAGTCTTATATCTGCTCCAGGGAAACTGGTTCCGAGTTTCATTAAAAACAGAGCGATACAGCATTCACGCAATTATAGCCCAGTAGGGTGAACCTTTCAAACCTCTTAGAAGTTTTAAATAACAGTGGGAAAAAGAATGGTGCTCTTTAACCAACCAGACTAATACTGTTTTATAGGTGCAGCTCATTACCAAACACAGGGGCATCACAGTATACAATCTAATAGAAACAAGTGCAGAAGAGGTACTTCATTTTAACTTTCTAGAGTCATGGTGTCATGAGAGGCAACTGGGTGCTTCTGAAGTGCTGAAAATGTAATTACCATCTGAAATGAAGATAATCTCGCTCACTTGCTCCTGAACACCCTAATCTCAGGAGAAAGTATTATTTGATGACCTTTCCAAACAGAGTCACACAGGTAAATTCTATTGAATTCCCACTGATACATTTTTATACTTGCTTTACAGCAACTGTAAGGGAGGTAGTCATGAAAATTTAACTTTGAATAGGTAGACAGCTACTTGAAAAGGCCAAAAAATATCACTTTAGGGGAACCACTATCATTTTTTGTTATGGTCTCCTTTTTCATTGTTAGAATCCTCATACTCTATCTCACAGCTTGAAAAAAGGTAGCTGTTAGAGGCCCTGAGGTAGCAAACATTCATCATTAATCTTCCCATCACTTCATTTTTCTTCCCATCCTTCGTACCTGATTAGAACTGTGCAGAGAGGGGTAATTCCATTCCGTGAAAGATTTTCTCTTTTGAAATTTAGGTTGAATGCAGAACTGAAGCAAAACCAAAAAAATACCATTTCTTATTGGTGAAAGAAAGCAGAGCTCTATCTTGAACAGTGGAAGATCTGGGTCTCCTAAAACTGTGTATCCTAGAAACCCCAGAATCCGTGCTTCTGGGTTCAATCCACATGGCTCATGAACAGCCAATATGGAAAAATTTCTTGGTGTTACAGTACTGAGGAGCTGTGGGCTCCTCAGCTCCATGGCAATCAAAGTGGCTGGCAGCTGTATCAGCCAAGTTATCTCCCTCAGCCAGCCTATCTCTAAGTAAAATGTCAGCAGGGCACTCTGTAACACCATGCAGATATGTTTGCACAAATCCCAGTGCAATATTTTCAAAGCTATATTGAATTCAGTTCAAGGTCTTGCTTGCTCAGCAGCAGAGCATGGCTCTTGGCACCATGCAGAGCCTTGCTAACAGAACTGCACACCTAGGAAGCCAAAATTACTGATGGATTGTGCAAGAGAATTACCAGGAGCCTAAGCAAGATTCCCAAAAGACGCATGCCGTATATTTAGGACCAATTTATAAAGCTTACAAGGTTTCCATCACATGGTTTTTCATAGAATTCCTAAATTTCAGCAAAATATTATACTTGGGCTAATATGACATCCAATTATTATGTATTATGCCCATTACCTGAGTCTTTGGTTCAATCTATTTCTCTACTGCAGAGCCCTCATGGAGCTTCCACCTCCCTGCTCCTCTGTCACATTCCTTTTCAAATAAATACTATATTATAGACTGTGGAGTTTTATTTTATACACCATATAGTACAATGAGTTGTTCTTCAGGCAACATTTCAATACAAATGTTAAATAGCAATAACATTAGTTTCAGGCAAAATGCTATTATATCAGAGGAGACTTTAGTTTTTACTTGAAAGAGGATAATATGTTTGCCTGTTGTATGACAGCCTCGTTTTTTCACTCTTGTAAAAGAGTTATCTAGTACAAATGGTCAACATGTTTTCACATTCTTATTAGCCTCTTTTGTAAATCAGTAGTACATTTATAAATGTTTATTCTTGACATACTGAATGTTATAGCTTCAAAACAAATTATTTTTCAGCATGGTATGAACAGAACAGAACTTAGTATGAAGGCTCTTGAGTTGAATAACACATCTGTCTTCATATCACTTTTCTGACTGTACAATACTCTTTTGTAATGCAAATATCAGAGTAATGCAAACATAATGCTGAGCTTAATTGCCTTATGAAATCTTTATTCATTTTTCAACATGCATTTTACTCACTCAACTATTGATTAACAGATAGTTTGCTATATGGAGACAATATTTTTAATACATAATGCAATTTATAGAGAATAAAAGTGCTTACAGTACAGAGCTGTTATATAGGTCATTGACCTGTATGGAAATTAATGAAGAAAGCTTCATAACTTATGAGTGCCAGTGAAAAAGGAGACATGCCAACAATGCAAATTGATCATGTTTATCTATGTAAATCTCCTCTATATAAATAAAATCTCAGACAAAAATCAATAAATTCAACCTTATTTTTTTTTCTCTTATCAAGCACTCTATTACAGCCATCAAAACCAAAACCAAACAAGAAAATTATCTTTAGGTATTATTCACTATCACTTAGGGTTACATTCAAAAACTAAGTTCTAACAATCACTAACCTAAAACAACACTTGCATGCGAATTCAGGTGTAATTAAAACCAATACCAGTTCTCAGTTCTGAGCCCAATGTAATTATGTCTTAATACTAAGACATACTAAGACATTTCTTCCTCTATTTAGATATAAATGGGGAAAACATTAAAGGAGTGATAGATCATAAAATCTTTGAATGGTTTGGGTTAGAAGGGACCTTTAGAGATCATCTATTTCCAACCTTGTTGCCATGGGCAGGGACATCTTTCACTAGATCAGGTTGCTCGAAACCTCTGTCCTGGAACACTTCCAATCATGGGGCATCCACAACCTCTTTGGACAATCTGCTCTAGTGTGTCACTACCCTCATCATATGTCCAATTTAAACCTATCTTATTTCAGTTTACAACCATTGCCTCTTCTCTTGTCACTATAGGTCCTAGTAAAAAGCCTTCCATCTTTCTTATAAACCATCTTTTAGTATTGAAAGGCCACAATAACGTCTCCCCAGAGCCTCTCTTCTCCAAGCTGAACAGCCCCGACTCTCTCAGCTTTTCTCCATAGGAGAGGTGTTCCAGCCCTCTGATCATTTCACGACCCTCCTCTCGACCCACCCTAGCAGGCCCATGTCTGTCTAGTGCTGAGGACTCCAGAGCTGGATGCAGTACTCCAGGTGGAGTCTCACAAGAGCAATGAAGAGGGGAGAATCACCTTCTTCGACCTGCTGGTCATGCTCCTTTTGGTGCTGCCCAGGATATGGTTGCATTCCTGGTCTGCAAGCACACATTCCCACCTCATGTCCCATTTTCATTGCCCAGTATCTCCAAGTCCTTTTCCATAGGGCTGCTCCCAACCCATTAATCCCCCATTCTGTATGGATATTGGAGATTGCCTCAACCAGGTGCAGGACCTTGGCCTTGTTGAACTTTCTGAGGTTCATATGGGGCTAATCCTCAAGCCTGCCAAGGACCCTCTGGATGGCATCCCTTCCCTCAAGTGAATTAACTGCATCACTCAGCTTGGTTTCATCTGTAAACTTACTGAGGGTGCACTCAATCTCACTATGTCATTAATAAAGATATTGAATAGTACAGACCCCTGAGGGACACCACTTGTTACTGATCTCCATTTGGACATAGAGTTGTTGACTGCAACACTTCGGATGTGGCCATCCAGCCAATTCCTTAACCATCGAATAGGCCATCCACCAAACCCATATCTCTCCCATTTAGAGACAAGGATGTTGTGTGGGACCATGTCAAAGGCCTTATAGAAGTCTAGATACATGACATCCGTACCTCTTCCCTTGTCCACTGATGTAGTCAGTCTATCACAGAAGGCCATCAGATTAGTCAGGCACAATTTGCCCTTTGTGAAGCCATGCTGGCTGTCTCTAATCACCTCCCTGTCCTTCATATGCCTTGGACATAGCTTCTAGGAGGATCAGTTCCATGATCTTGCTGGGCACAGAGGTGAGGCTGACTGGATGGTAGTTCCCAGGATAGCCCTTTTTATATATGTATAAATCCTTTACAAGTTCTGAAATATGAATTAGTATCATTTGCAAGTTTTATAAATATTTTAGACATACACATAAATATTACTAGTGTTTAATTAAATACTTTTTTGACATAGGTATTGTGGAAAGTAACATATACTTTGTTACAAACATGCTTAAGATTTCAAGTGATGAAGAGTCCACTAGCATCCACCAGCTATTCAAGTACTTCATACTGTGTGCTGTTTCTTGTGCCTAAATTAATCTGCCTTCTGCTTTTAGTTATTGTTCATTTTCATGCCTTTGAAATAAGTAATCTAATTCTATAAGATCACATCTATAGTGTGTTGGGATTTTTATTTTTATTTTCCAGATTTCTCTTTAAATACTTGAAGTCATTTCTTAAACTGTTTTATGAAAGTTAGCTGGTTAAGTGCTTCTCTCCAAAGCTCTGAAATGAGGCTTCCAAGACTTGTGTCATATCTCTTTTCTAAATCCTGTCTTATTTTCCTATATCCTTTAGAAGAGTGGAAGTAAAGAGTAAAGATGTAAGGATTATCAGGTGATACATTGAAAGTATCGTACCAGCTGAAAATCTACATCTACAGCTGTATGAAGTGTCCTGTAACATCTCTAAAGTCTCCCACAAAGTCTCTGCCATCTCTGTGTTCCCGCTTAGTATCACCATAGAGTTGCACCACTTCATTCTTGACAGCTGTGTTTGATTGAGCTGTTTATTGTGACCGCTTTTGCAGCATCATTTGCTTTAAGGTGATCACCTCCTTTCAAGTGTAATGCACATGTGAAGCTTCTACCTGTGTGATCCAAGTCATTTAGCATACGCTGTAGAGCTGACTTGTACATATCGTGTACCATTCCAATGATGCTAGTATGCTCTTCAGGGTGACACTTTATAATGATCTACTCAACTTTATTAAAAAACAACAGCATTAGAGACCTTATTTTCTTTTAGAATTTATAGGAAGAATTATTTAATCCAGCAGATCTAAAAAAAATATAATAATTTTCTATTTAACAGTTTTCCTAAATATTTCTGAAATAGAAAATATGGTTGTTTCTTTGAAACTATGAATTTGTCATCAAACTCTCCAGCAGATGCAGGAGGAAAACATTCATTGAACATTTTATGCCAACTTTTTATATCACTATTTATCTTTTATGACCTTTATTTAAAGAAAATCCAATTAAAAAAAAATCTGCAACACCACAGCATTACACTTTCCCACAATCAACAGTAGCACTACTTTTTCTATATTCACTTATGCACTGTCTTTTGCATCCCTGGTGAAGTTCCTAAATGCATTTCCTTCACTGGCACATTCAGCTCTACTTGAGGTCTATATAAGCATTTCCAAAGTCAGTGGAGAAATGGGTAATACCTCATAATACAGACTTCGAGTCTGCTATTGGCTTTGTCAGCAGAACTCATGGAAAGTCATCAATGTGGTGAGAACCCAACTATATAAAAATGTAGGGCTTTAACAAGGACAGAGAAAGAAGAATGGTGTGGTACCTTTCTGATACAGGAGGGGTACCAAATAAAGTAAAATTCTTGTAGTTGAGGTTGATACTGCCACATAAGAAGAAATACCGAAGATCTACAAGTGCCTGGATGCAAAAAGGGGCATGAAAAAGAAAAGGGGGAGACTGTAACTTCATCGATATCCAGTTGTCATACTTGTTAACCACAAAATGAACATGAGATGCTACACTGGCAAATTTATGTTGATTTGAGGCTTCTTGTTTTGTATTCATCACTTCCTGACACATTAAAATGTGATTTTATACATAAGTGTGTGCATTTTTTTAAACTTCAGTACAGCAGAACAGTGTGTAGATGACTCCAGGAACTTTAATCCCAAACCCTAGGACTGCATTGTTGTCGTCTGTTCTCCTTGTTATACTGGGTATTGGTTCTTTTGGTTATGTTAAATTCAAAATGTTAGGAGACAGTTGAAAGCAATCAGATGATCACCCACTGTTTCCAGAAGGAATAACTACATAAAATCTTCTGGCAGCTTTGTAAGCAAGAAGGAACTGATCACGATTGGCCATTTCAGCACTGAATTCATGCATATTTCCCTCAATATTCGCAGTTCCCATTCCTAATGGGAGCTGACAGAATGTAAATGAGTTTCTAAAGGAACCAGCAGAAGTGGCAATTTTTCTCATTTAATCTTCAGATGAGCTGTCTGTCTCCCAGCTGCTGAGCTTCATTAAGATTCTGAAACTAATTTCACCTATCAACACATGATTATTGGTTTGAGTGAGGTTTTTGGGATACTCTGAGTAAAAATCACTCTACAATGCAGAGTTGGCTCAATAAAAACTAAAAAAAAATAAAAAAAAAAGAATAAAACTGGCAGGCTTCAAAACAGTCATTATCTTTGGCATCTGGTAAAAGTTAATCCTATACAGACCAGCGAAGCAAAAATATGTGATATTTAAGAAAGCTAGAAAGAGATTATAATTTATTTATTAGCATAAAAGCAAGTTACAAAAGATCAATATTTCTGCCCAGTGACAAAAGCCAGTATCCAGCAATAACTGTTGTGAATTCCCAAACCATACAGCATATCTGAGATTTAAATTATAAAAAAGTAGAATATACTGCAAAACAAGAGAACCACTAATTGATTCTGCTAGGGAAATGAGCTAGTTTTAAATATTAACATTGGATGTGTATAATATTTTCCATCTCTTCCCTGCAGTCATACTATACTCACCTTCAACATTCATTATTCTGTCACCTATTTTTAATAAAGCAATTAGCTATCTCTTTTGAGATCTATGAAGACTACTGATGTCACCACAGTTTGTCATCCAACTGCATGTTTACAAAGAAAAAAAAAATTACTTTGGTACATTATACCTTGTCCAGGAAATCATGTATGTCTCCAGGAGATGGCTTTAATTGTTGCCATGGGTCTGTGTCCTTAGCGTTGAACAATTCTGCTGTATTGTGATTGTCTCCACATTTATTACCAAAAAAATTGTTCTCTGTCATTCATTTGTCCCTGTATTTTGTCTTTATGAATCAGTGCGTGTTCATAACAAGAAGCACTTCATTTCTCTCACTGTTTTTTATTTGGGAAGTCAAGTTTTCACTAATCTTGCAAACAGTCCCGTGCTCTCTTAAAGTACAGTCCATTTCTCATAATAATTCAGCTTTGACCTAGTTATCAGTTACATCACAAATAATTTGTCTCTGTTGGTCCATTTGTTATCTGTACAGTTTACAGGATTTAGTTTCATTATGTAGGGCTAACAGAATGGCTAACAGTCTCAACTGGCAGCTTGTTTCTTGTAAAGAAAGTGCCTTTCCCCTATGATATTATTGAATGCATCACAGCAGTCTTGAAATTTCCAAGTGACTTTGTCCCAAAAGAGCACTGCTCTCAGCTTGCAACACAACATTTCAATTGTTTCCAACTCTGATTTCTCTACTCTACTACCCACTTTAACTTAATGCAATTTTACACCAGGAACCTCTGACACGGGTGTTAAGGGGACACAGAGGCACTGAGGGGAGAGAATGATGTTTACTTCCTATCCTCAGTCTCATGGCATGGGGCAGTTTGCAAAAGGGTAAATGTACTACAGCAGAGGTTAGCATAACCTGATGCACTGGCTATTGGACATATGATATAAAATAAAAGAAACATGCTACACTAAAAAAAGAAAATGTGCTGTTCAAGGTCAGATGGTTATTTTCTTTCCACAAACCAGGATGTCCCAGGAAACAAACAAGAACTTCTTGAATAGAGGACTTGGTGCCAATACAGCTTCATAGTTCCCTTTCACTTCTAGGGATAGTAGAAGCACAAGGATTTCTTAAAAAATAATATAATAAAGAATAAGGAATAATCACAGATTCATATAAATTAAACTTGTGTTTACTTATTTAAACTCAACAGTCACTTTCCAATCACACACTTACAAGGAATGAAAAGTAAAATTTCAGCTAGTTTTAATTCTAGTATATATATGTATATATCACAGAATGACAAACTGTACGCCATATAATAGGCTCAAAGAAGACACTCACATTATACATCTGCTAAATAGTCTGTGAAATACACTACAAAATATATACATGAATGTTGTGGGGTTTTATGGTGGGTTTGTTTGGTAGCAGGGGAGGAGCTACAGTAATGGCTACTGTAAGGAACTGCTAAGAGTTCCCCCACCCCTGACCTGCTGCAGCCCAAACCTCCACCATGGCTCTCCTGAGAGCCAGGAGTTTCTCAGGAGCTGGTGAAAGAACCTGTGACAGAGAGAGAAGAAGGATGAGAGAGAGACAACTACGCAGACATGACGGCCAGTGAAGAGAAAGGAGAGGAAGGAGGTGCCCCAGAACAGAGATTCCCCTGCAGGGTGGTGGAGGCTCATGCTGATGCATGTCATCCTTCGTGCAGCCCATGAAAAGCAGAGCTCGTTTGTAGCTCATAGAGATGTAGCTGTGGAGGACCTCACATTTGGAAGAAATAGCCATGCCTGACGGAGGCTGTGAATTTTGAAGAAAACCCACGCCGGAGCTGAGCAGTTGTCAGAGGACTGTGACCCCATGTGGGAAGGACTCACATGGGAGCAGTTTGTGAAGGACTCTCCCGGGAGAAGGGACCCCACACTGGAGCAGGGAAAGACTGTGAGGGAGGGGCCCCCCCCTGAGGAGGAAGAAGCGGCAGAGACAACATGGACCGACTGCAACCCCCATTCCCTGCCCACCGTGTGCCGCCGGGGTGGGGAGAAGGTACAGAAACTAGGAACAAAGCTTTTGGTCCTGGGAAGAAAGGAGGGAAGGGTGAGAAGTGCCTTTCTAATATGTAGTTCTTTTTCTCAATATGTTGCTTTGTTTTTTGATTATAAATAGTTTCTAAATTAAATTTTGGGTTTGTGTGTGTGTTTTCCCATGTTGTGTCAGTTTCTTGCCTGTGACCATAAGTGGTGAGTGAACCCTCCCTGTCCTTGCCTCAGCCCACCAGGTTTCTAACAAGAGGTCATGTGGTGGCTTTTAAAACCACGACAATGCAATAGCCTACAGTTTGCCTGAAAAACTTGTACAGTATCAGAGATCTTTAACACTTTACCAAACTACCTTAATCAAGAATTGTTTATGACATAACTGTACTTTATGAATGTGCTACAACTTTACAGGAGGTTCTGCAGGATAACCACAGAAAGTCATTAGTATTCCATACATAGCAGGTGACTTTAACAGGACTGTTTTTCATTTCCCATATTCATGCATTTGGTATAGCTAATAACCCATAAAGCACCTTTACAGTCAATTTAACCTGCTTTAAAATTATATTTGTCAACCATACAACAAACTCCACCTGCTGCAGTTCTTTCAACAGGTTACCACTATACTAATACATTACAGTAAAGTCAATTTGACATACCATAAAAGTAAGTGAATCTTAAAAATGTATTATCTGTGCAACCACGCTCTCTTTCCTGAAGAATGGTATAAACTCTGCCTTCTTTTTGTTATTACGTGCTACAATTAATTTTTACAATCTCTATTCCCTGGTTTCCTACTTTTCCTGGGTTCTTACTTCATGGTGCTTAGTATTTCCCCTAAACCTGTGCTGGTGCTGCATGAATAGGAAGAGCAAAACACAGGTCTGAGGCAGATGACAGGGAGGGCTGATATACAGAAAATGGAAAAGGTAAATAACATTAATGGAAATAACCCCAGTAAAGCAACGATGCACCAAAAATCCAAATCAGTCCATGGATGAGTAATTTATTGTGTCAAAACTGTTATAACTAGGGGAACTTACATTTTTTTAACTATAGTACTGTAATACAATATTGTATTTGCTTTATAATGAGACACAGTCATGATCAGCCTTCTGCTTGAATGTGGCACAAAAACCAGCAGCCTTTTCCTTTCAAACTAGATTTGTCAATGTTCCCTCACAAACTCAGACAAATAAATTCCTACCCTCAGGAGCACTCACTTTGATCACATTCTGTAGAATGATTACAGTACTTTTCACAGTATCTGCCCGTATACCGTATGAGGGTCTTGGTATCACATTGCACATCAACTGGAATGAACACATTCTTAGAGTGAGTGTACAATGGACAAAACTGTTCTTTGCAAAAGATTTCATAGCTAGCTAGAAAGTGTGGACAATTTGTGAGGTTTTTTGTTTGTTTTTTCTTGCTCTCTTTTTAGGTCAATTTTCTGTTTTGATGGTAATTTCTCAACACTTTTGGTTCGGAGGCTCTCACTAACTGGATTTCTGTTCTTGGTTGATAACTCACTGATGATTCTTAATCTCATAATGAGAAAAAACAGGTTTTGGGAACAGATACTTTCATGTAAATTATTAATATGGGTGCTGCATCTTAAAGAAAATAATCCACAACAATTCACTAAAAGGCAATAATTAAAATAGGAAACCAAGCACCTCATTAAATATCACTGAAATTAAAAGCACCCTGAATTTCATAACCATCTGAAGATTAGACAGCCATGAGCAGCATATAGTATTTTTATCACAATGATAAGGATTCCATTGTTCAGTTCCAATAACAAACTCTTACTTTGTCATATGATTTCAGTTACCTGACTGATGGTTCTTGTTTGATATATGTAATATTTTTGTATGTTAATTAATATCTCCAGCTCTGGTTATTTTTCATTTCCTTATTAAGACTCATCAGTATAATCTCTGTTTCTTCTATAGTGAATATGTTTGCCTTTTGTTCCAACATTCACCACTACATTGTGATATACACAAGATCCAAGCATAATTTTAGAGAAACCCACAGTTTCAAGGGTTCTGTATGGGAGAGTCAGCAGATTGACAAAAAGTCACACAGCCTCAGGGATGACTCCTATTTCCCTGACATCAGTGTGATGACTTCCATTGTTTCCAAAGCTGTCAGATCAATCCTAGAAACATCTAATCAGACAAAGCAGGAAAAATACAACTGAGGTTATACAGCTACAATCAACTGAATCTGAGTTGTTTTTCCATTCTCCTCATGTGTTCTGTGTCATGCAAGCTTTTTTTTGTTAAAGAGATTAAACATGGATTTGGGATATTCAAGTAAAGATGAGGATACAGGTGTTGTGGCATTTCACTTGCTTTTACAAAAAGACACTCAACAAGAGCATGAGTCATTGCTACATTCTGCAGTCTGTAAAATGGCTGATATTAAATAAAAAAAAAAAACCTCAAAAGTGAAATAACCTTATTCCAGACTTCTTCCCCCTTGTCATCTTTATACACACACAGAATACATCATGCTGGACTGCTAACCATGGTAAAACTCCATTTACATAAGCGTGCTTCATGAATTGAAGTTGTATTTTTTCCATCCTTTTCTCTTTTTTTTTTAGAACTATTAATGTGGAGCTGAAGCTTTTTCATAGTTATAAATGTCATTCACAGTGGTAGGTTATACTTATTCATTTGCTTAATTAGTTCATTTATCAAATGGATGTGTTCCATTGTAGAGAAGCCTGATTAAAAGCCTGTCTTTTCTGTTGGTTGGTTGGACTCCAGCTCAGCTGTGAGTTGATTTCACAAAAACCAGCCAAAAAGTTTATAGAATGAAGACATGAGCCTGATCGATCTCCAGTTCCTCCTGTTGTGTTCATGAGAATATTAATAACAAGTAATTTTTCATAAATTACAGAAAAAGAGGAATTTTCTTTCACTTGTCTGCTGAGGGCAGAGTTAAAATTGGCCTCATTGTAATTATTTTTTATGTTGCAGTGGTTTCATTGTGCATGCTACAAATGTGTAATATAGACTCTTTCAAAGACCTTAAATTCTAAAGACAGGAGACAAAGGGTGAAACAAGAAATGGAGACAGAGAAAGGTGAAGTGACTGCTTAGAGACCACACAGCAAGTCACAACAAAACAAAAAATAGAACAAACCTCTTGTCTTTCAGTTCACATTGTCTCCCAAATCCCCAGTAAAAGTTCATAAATTCTCTGAAATAAGTTCTCTAAATGTTGAATATCAGTTTTCTTGCTGTCAATTGAGTGAACATCTGCTGTTTTCTTGGCAACAGTTCCAGCCATTTTAAGGCACATAATATGTTTTGTTTCTTTGCAGCATTCATCATGGTGCTTCACACAAATAAAATTTAAACCATGCTAAGATAAAGCACATGACAATATGTTGTACCTAAGGTCTGACTAGAACGGGCACAGGAACGGATCAAACTTTACATGTGTGTTTGTAAGAATTTGTGTACATTTCTGTTAAAAACAACTAACATTGAAGGAAACAAAAGAACCATTTTTATGCCATGAAACACAAGAGTGAAACAGTACCCACAAGCTGAGTTCTCTCACAATTGCTGCGTTTAGTACACTTTGAATAAATACATTTTGGTCAAGGAGTCTGAGTGGTTTTTGACAAGATAGGAAAGATTGCTCAGGAAATTTGTATGTTGTTATAAGGCTAATGATTGGATCTTGCTTATCAATGTATCTTTTCCAAAGATCCGCAGTAAATTATAGCCTAAAACAATGGCAGAGCAAAACCATTGCCAGCAAACAGAACATGGTTACTGGGAATGACTAGCAGCAAATATCACAGTGATTGGAAGCAATTACTGGAGAACTGCGTAATGGAGACTGATGAAATATCGGGTTCCTCAGACCTATAGGAATAGTTGACATCAGTGGCTAAGGGTGAATGGCCATCAGGACTTGGCAATTTTGGTGAGGCCATTCTACACTGCATTCTAGATTTGGCCTGTCATTGTAGGGCCTGGAAAACTCACCACGTCCTTCAAGTATAAAGAGCAAGTGGCATGAAACAAGACAAGAGTAGTGAAAAGCTTCTCCAGAGCTTCACACAACCATAATAATATGCTTTGTCTTAATAACTTTGCAATTTGCATTAATTTTATGATGCCAACTGAACATCACTTTTTTTAAAATAACCCACTTGAGACCCAAGAGAAGCTAAATAAAGTTTCAACCCTAAAAACCAGTCTTTGTGATTTAGAGCCCATGCATGGGGTTTACTGAAATCAATCACAATATTTAAACTCATTGAGCAAAGAAACTTCAGTGGCTCTTGGCTTTAGGTCCCTGTTTCAGTTGTATCCGAAACCTCATATCAAGGCAAGATTGCAGCCTTCTCACCATATTTCCCATCCCAGATATTCATTTTCATGGGAAAGAAAACCAGAATCACAGAACAGAATGAGAGCAGATCTGAGCTTGTTCATGGTCAGGACCCAGAAGAGATCAGATATTCCATAGTACCTATGCAGGTGCACAGAGCAGCAAGTCTTTATCCCACTGATTCTCTTGCCAAATTAGGGGCCCAAAGAGCATGAAATTGAGACTATAGCCAAGTGCTCTAAAATTACCTTTCACTACATGTTGAAAACTTGGGAGTTTGGGGTTTGGTGGTTTTTTTGGTTGGTTGCAGGGGTTTTTGTTTGGTTTTGTTTTGTTTTTCCACTGTGGCATGCCTCCTAATAAATAGGCACAAGAACCTATCTATTTCCATATAATCAGGATGTTTTTTGTCATAACCACACCACAAAATGCAGATATAGTAGTAGAGGGAAATGAAAGAAGGAGATGAGAAACAGCCTAAGGTAAAAACCTCTGAAATAACTTTAACTTTGATGATAATTTTAGTCTAATTTTAGCCATCTGGAAATTAGTAATTTATCTAAACATGGAGGATTAGATATCTCCGGATTCATTGTACATTTCTTATACCTATCTTCAGTATTTTAAGACAGAATGAAATATTTTCTAACATTTTTTCCCTGTCATTCACTCTGGATGCAATCTATATGTCTATGTGCCTACAGGAGATCAAATACAGCCTTAGAAAGATACTTCCTTCAGTCCGATATTTTCTGAAATTAGAAGAAGTATCCTGTTGTCCTTGTTTCTCAGTTAATGATTTGTAATCAATCATCAATATGTATTAATGTATAGCTCAGCTTCCTTCTTGATTAGCCACAGAAATTGTTAAAGTTTGAAGTGCTAGAGAGAGGAACAAAATAATTAAAAGCAGAATAAATACTATAACACTTGAAAATATCCTTAGTAGAACACAGACTTTTAAACAAATACCACATATAAAAAGCATCACATGTGCAGATTTTATGAATTTCAAATATACTTGCATCTTTCCTAAGGTTGCTGAGATAGTTGTGCACAAGGCTGATCCAAACAGATTTCTTCAGTTTATTTCTCATTGCATTTGGTTAAATTCACGAATGTCTTGTCTTCATAAGTTTCCTTACAAGTCCTTAGTTTTATTACTCATCAGTGTCAAATTTAGTTTTGTATTTCTGGTGTCTTGATTCTGCTAAAAAAACTCACAGTGCCATGTTGTTCCCTGCTGTTCATCAATTTCAGTCAAGTGATTTCTATTCAAAGTTAATCAAAAATGTTTGGCATTACACTAATTATAGAAAAAAAATGTTTCTATATATGGAGAGAAAGACAGAGAGTAAGAGATGCATATACAGTTGTAATTATTTTAATTAATTCCTTAGTATGCTAGGTCTTTAATTATACAAGCACAGCTTCTTGTAAGCCTAAGGCCAAAATGCTTGTTTGCCCCTTACTTGCTTTCAGTAATGTAGCCAACAAGATGAGTACCAATGTGAATTAGGTCATCCACTTTGAAAAATATTTTTTTGAAATAAACACTTATAATTAACAAGCCAAGTAACAGAGATTGCATGAAGGCAGTCTGACTGTTCGGATACTTAGCATATGACAGAGGAGATCTGGATTACTTAAGAGCAAACGTGCATCATCATCCCAGTTCCATAAACACCATGTTATGAGCTAAACACCTTAAAAAAGCCTGTCTTTCTGAAGATATTTCACTTTTTTGTAATTGCATATTTATTAGACTGCAAAGAATGAACAACAAAGGACACAGTCCAGTGGCAAGGGTTATGATCAACTGTTCATACAAATAGGACTTGTATGAAAGAATGAAGAGGAGCCACTACATAATTCCCACTAGGCTGGTAATCGGCATAATCAGAAATAAATTTGGGGCTTGAATACAGGTGCCCCTTCTGTTGGGTCTGGGAACATCATGCTCACCTGTAAGACTGTGACATATATATATGCACAGTATGACAGAACATTTGCAATGACAGTTTGATAAACAGTGACTAGTGAATTTGAACTGATAGCCAAATAAATGCTTTTATTCTTCATATATCCTAAATTAAAACTAAAATTATTTATGAGACAGGTGGAATATATTGTTTCTAATAACTTATAGCAGCTCTGTAAACTTCAGTTAAAAAGATCAAAGAGAGGTTGTACCAAGGATAAAGCAGGACAAAGCATCAGCAATAAAAGACCAGTGTTTTGTACTAAGAATGGTGATGTGAAGGTGTGAGACACTGAATTCAATGAAAATCTCAAAGTTGTGAAAAAATAACAAGATTAAGTGCAAGGAGAAAAGGGAATGAGACATAGTCCCATAGAACAAAATTGGTGAAACATGAAAACTCCATTGTAGTAAGAGGTTATACTAGAAAGACTGTATAATATACTACTATCCTCCACTTTGTAGCAGACCTATTGTGACGGCTTTGCCCTTGGCTGGAGGCCAAACCACACACCCACTCACACAATCCCCTCCCCCCCCCAACCAAGGATAGGGGAGAGAATTAAAAGGGTGAAGGGAAAAAAAGGACTCGTGGGTATAGATAAGAACAATTTAATAACTAAACTACAATAATATTGAAAATAATACTATATACAAATATACAAATGAGTGATACACAGTGATACTGCTCCCCCACCCGATGACCAAGGCTCAGCCTGTTCCCAGCTAACAATCCTGGAACAGGGAGAGTCCCAAAACTGCACTGTGTATGTTATGGAATAGATTACTGGCCACTTCGGGTCTCAGTCCCGAACCTAATATCAAATCCTGGGCTAGTAACAGGGGCTGTGCTCCCTCCCAGCTTCTTCAGTCTGCGGACAGACAGAGAAGCTGAAAGACCTTGTCGGCCGCATAAGCATCACTTTTTATCAGCTTTCTTCTGAGCACAAATCCAAAACACAGCCTCTTGCTAACTATTATGAAGAAAGTTAAGTCTGTCTCAGCTTAACCCAGGACACCTATTTAAATGAGAAAAATGTATAACTGTTAACAAACACTGTTTTCTTAATGACCATGTGTGAGTCTTCTTAATTTCAAATAGATCTAAGCCAAGCTGTTAAATTTTATGTATTATTTTCACATAACTATTGTTTATAAAGCTACCTGTTATTTATACTCATGAGGATTCAAACATAAAATCTGTCAACAAATCAATATGAAGACCATACTCTATTGCATGTAGCAAGGTTGCAAAGTATCTCACATACATCTCTCTACATACAGTCAATGAAGAATGGGGGGAGTGTGCATATATCCATTTTGTTTGCACATATATACTATTCTGAATAGATAACAGCTATGTTTTCTGCATGAGCCTTCTATACTATACACAGAGTACAAATCATTTTCAATACTCTCCAGATCTATGAATTCTATGATACTTATACACCATAATGATTGCATAACTGTAAATCAAGAGTTGCTTTAATAGTAAAACAAGTTTGTTTCCCAGATTATTGAAAAGACTGAGATACTTCTAATGGATCTGGATAATTTTTGAATTGTGTTTACATAATATTTGTAATGTTTCGTGCATCTTCGGCATTTCTTCAAGGCACTGTCACCCTTTAGCAACTCTGACCTTGGGTTTTTAAGACAGTTGGAAAAGGACATTTCATGCTTTAGTTCAAGAATTCTGGCTTTAAGATCAGCAACTTGAAAGGCACTGTTTGGCAGTGCAAATCAGAATGCCTCTGAAGCTCACCAAGCTTATGCCAAGCATTAACTTGAGCCCATCAGCTCTCAGAAAATGTGTTAATAAGGCCAACTATGGTGTTAACTCCTTTATCCGGGTGAAATCAGCCATGTGTGTGCAAGAAAGCACGTTTACACACCCCATTATGTAGTTTTGTGTTATATCTCAGTAGTTCAGTGTTAAAGAATTCACTTCTCATTGCTTCATACAGCTGATTACACATATACACACTATGCTATTGAGTACCCAGTGCAAGGGACTGTTTGTTAATAAATGTTCTGCGCCACGGATGAGGTGGCACATAATTAAAAAGACACAGACCTTCTTTTCCTTTTGTTATTTTTTGAACACCTGTTCTAAAACAAGTAGTGAAACATTTTTACTCCCAAAAATATTTTCAATAACAATTTGAGTTAACTTTCTTCTTAGAGCCTAACAGTTTTTGTCTCTACATTTGTCCATTGTCAAATTATTGTTTGAAGAATGTAGACTCACATGCTTTGTTACAGCAAGTCTTTCTTTTCATGTCTCCGTATCTGTGAGAATAGCTGAGGATGCATAAATCACTTGTTACATTACCATGTGATATTTACTTACTTAACTTCAGAAAGATAAACCTATTTGAAGAGAGTATGAATTTCCCTAATGAAATGCCATGTTCCAATCTGGCCTGTGGATTTGACTCCCTAAATAATGATGGAAATGTGTGACTAAGTTCCTCTGGGACCAAATTATGATTTCACTCACAGTCAGGCCTGTTGGTCTACAGGTATAACTCAATGTATGGGGAGAAGCAGAGAGGAACTGACCACAACCCCTCCACCCACATTTTGCTGCTTGATGTGGGAATGGAGAGGTAGAGGAGTCAAGAATGGAGGATTGAAGTTGAACGTGAGAAAAAAGAAAATGTTGTTTTAATTTTGTCTTAATTTCTCAACATCCAAATCCATTTTAGTAGGCAACAAAGTAATTAATTTTCCCCAAGTCAAGTCTGTTTTGCACATGACAGATATTGTAAGTGGTCCACCTGTCATGGTCTACAATGAACTTTTCATTTTTTCTCTCCCTGTCCTGTTGAGGAGGGGGAGTGAGAGAGCATCTGGGTGGGCATCTGGCAGCTGGCCAAGGTCAACTCACTGCAGTCAATAACAGAAAAAAGTCACAAACATGAGAATCTTATTCCCACTTTCTCAAATAAATCCTTTGTGTACTTTCCAGGGGGAAGATATCTCAAAGGAGAATGGAAATCAGTTCAGAAAAAAGTTAGACAAATTATTTGCATACCAAGTCCCACATCAATGAATCAGACTTTTTCAGATATTTTGGGTCAGCAGCTTTTAATATTACAAATTTTTATTAAACTAATTGATCAGATGTTATTGTATTTCTCTGATTGCAGTTCAGAATTCAAGCTGACTAATTATAAAAGTTAACATTTTGGAACCATATTGCAGTAGAATTAGACATGCTTGAAAGGCACCATCATACACAGATTTTTGAGGAGATATTTTAAAGAGAAAGCTTCATCACTGGGTGAATTACATTCACCTCTTCCTGATTTATTTCCATAGGGCTGAGCACAGATCTCCTAAATATGAAGGAAGGTTAGAAAGATTTTACCTCTTCGCCTTTACATTGTGTAAGCTTACAACGAAAGAAAAAAAAAATATCTCTGATTCTTCACTTAGTCGTACTCTAGTTATAGTGTCTATGTAAAAAAAAACTTTGAAGACCAAAAAATGTTTAAGACTCCTGGGAACTGACTTCAGAAGTTAATCTAACTCCACCTAGTGTTAAAAGAAGAAATCACTACTTTCTTAGTTTTAAAATAATATGGGCACTGGGAAATGAGACAAGTGAATGACTTATGAAGAAGCTAGAATTTTATTTTTAGTTGATTTTTAAAGTAACATTTTAAGATGTAGTCTGCTTACTGACACAAGACAGCATCACTGTGCTATTAAATAGAAATCAAGCTAACAAATAGTATAGTAAACAAGAAATAGTGGAAAAAATTAACATTCAGTTTTCAATTGTCAGTTTGAATAACTGTGTCATGTAGTGTTGATTTGCACTTTAATAGTGACTTTTTAACCCACTAATTTTCTGAAATTTAAAAAAATAAATTTAGCCTACATAACAATTATAGCTTTTTAGAGATAATGGATATCAGTAGAGAAGCAGTTTTGAAAGACAGCATATCCTACAAAACCAGATATATATTCTTCAAGGACAATTTATATGATTTTATGTTTTTTAAAAAAAGTGCCTTGCTAAATGACATACTTTAAGAAAAGACTGCTGTAAAGATAATTAAATATCTCCATAAAATTCAGGAAGTCTCTGAGAAGAATAATCAATACAGAGATATAAATGGCAAAAATTTTGAAATAATTTGTGGGTGTGCCTTATAAAACACAAGAGAAAAACAACAGAATCTTTGGGGGTGGACAGAGGGATTTTGCATTCAGACATTCATAATTTGAATATTTGTGACTGATAACTCATTTGAATGTGTTTCTTTTCCTGCTCCCAAACTGTTGGTGAGCAACTCATGATTGTTTCAGTTCAATTTATTTTTGCTTAATTTTTTACAGAGTGACTGCTGGTACTATTTGATTTCTTAGTTGTTCACATACACTTTGTTACTCTTAATCTTGAATTAAAAGCTGCTTTGATTACCCATGCAACAAGTCAGCATGACAACAGATAGCCAAACCCATACACTTTGCACACTGTGCAGTACTCAGCTACAGAAAATGAAATATCCAACAAAATAGTGAGGCTTACTTGATTGGTTTGTGATATTTTATATATATATTCACATTAATATTTATGCTGCAATCTGAAAACATTACTGTACATTTCAATTCACAAACTAGGGCAAAATCT
>NW_010138273.1:20512-27406 GCF_000699245.1 Pterocles gutturalis
CTAAGAAATTATCTTTGGCTACTGTTTGTGTTTCTCACCATCATTTCCCAAAATGAAGAGTCCAAGTTCAAGAAACATAATTTTTTTATACTACATGAAAAATATAAGCCAATTCTCTCAACAATATGTACATAGCAGATTTGGGAACCACTGTTTGGTATCCATCTACTTTGGTTTACATATACTGATAATGTGAGTCCTTTTTTAATGCTTTTGTCAACTGGTTTATCAGCAAATAGTACAATGAGTAGTCTTCAGAAGGAAGTGTTTAGAGGAAAACTCAGTCATCACGGGTCAACTCCTTACTGAAGATCATAAGGTTATTTGAAATGTTTTCATTAGTTGAGAGCGATATAAAACACCTTTATTTCAGTGGTATATGAATAATCCTTTCTACGAGAACAATCTGCAATTATATCACCACTTTGTAATAGAGCATGTCGAATTCTTAATCCTGGTATTGTAAATGAATATAGTGGGTACCTCACTGAAAGAGAATCAAAATCATCATGTTTGAATAGCTTAAAAAACCGCTGAACTTTCATTGGATTCAACAGCATGAAAGGAAATTCATACTATTTATAGAGCAAATCAGAGCCTCAGAGGTCTATTTTGTCATGGTACCAGCGGTTACCCAAGAACAGTGCACATTCTGCATAAGCCAATAAACGTGTAAGAGATGCTTAACAGCCATTTTATTGTTTCTAATTTAGTCTTCAAGAAGTAGTGAAGCAAATTTCAAAGACAGTATTGCTTGAGACTAATGAGACTCAGCATTTTCTAAGACACCATTATTTCAGCATCCGTTGGTATTTACACTTCCGTTTACACAAACACATGTACTTTACTTCAAGATGGACGCCAGATGCAAATGTGCAATAAGAACCAAAAGCGATAGTCTTCAAAATAGGCCCTGAGGTTTGGTTTCGAGTTCAACCTGATTTAAACATAGCACATTTTTCAAATAAACCAAATTTATATATCAAAAAGAACAGACAAATGTATATTTTTCTTCCTACTATCATTTTCTATGCTAAAGAAAGGATATCTGACAATTGCGATAGAGCCAATGCATTTTCACAGTTATTTTGTTATATTGCTATGAGTATAAATCTTGGCTGTACTTCCCAATTTAAAGGAATGGTAAAGAATGAATGGCTGCTTTTATGCAGGAGTGTTTACTGTGCATCTTCTCCATAAAAAAATCCTTTCTGGATCAAAGGAGAACAGTGGTTCAATTATTATCAACACTAACAACACATAGAAATGCTGGGGCTGGGGGGGGCAGGATGTATACATGGTTAATAAAGCTAACAGTTTGTTGTAGAAATCTCCTTAATCGATTTCAGTCTGACATGATGGGAAAAAATCCCCAAGTAATTAAAAAACTTTATAAAGCAGAAATAAAGCAATAATAATAATGAATTAGTCATTAGTACTGTGTTCAGTTCTTGGGCCCCCAACATAAAAAAGACCTGGACCTGTTGGAGTGAGTCCAGAGGAGAGCCACAAAATTAATCAGAGGGCTGGAGCACCTCCCCTGTGAGGACAGGCTGAAAGAGTTGGGGTTGTTCAGCCTGGAGAAAAGAAGGCTCCAGGGAGACCTAATAGCAGCCTTCCAGTACCTGAAGGGGGCCTACAGGAGAGATGGGGAGGCACTCTTTATCAGGGAGTGTAGCGACAGGACAAGGGGTAAGGGTTATAAGCTGAAAGAGGGTAGATTTAGATTAGATATTAGAAAGAAATTTTTCACTGTGAGGGTCGTGAGACACTGGCACAGGTTGCCCAGGGAAGCTGTGGATGCCCCATCCCTGGAGGTGTTCAAGGCCAGGCTGGGTGAGGCTTTGAGCAACCTGGTCTAGTGGGAGGTGTCCCTGCCCTTGGCAAGAGGTGTTGGAACTTGATGATCTTTAAGGTCCTTCCAACCCAAACCATTCTATGATTCTTTTATTCTATGATTATTTAAGCAAAATATTCTAAAAACCATTTCATGTTCATAAGCTATTTCAAATGCCATGTTTTTAGCAAGGAAATTCTTTCCAAAATATTTGTTTTCATTTGTTTATTTGTAGAAATCACTGTATTATTCCACACCACTGTATCTCAACTCTGTATTTAACACATAGTATTCGTTTCCCTTCAAGAGTGGAAATGGTAAAAACTTAGATAATGGGAATTAGATACATTTTCTTCCCAAAATTTTCCATTTTAATACAGCCCAGGAGAATGAATGTCATTACCAAGCGCAGTCTGCTGTGGACCAACAGCCAAACAGCCAAAAACTCCCCCACCAGCACACACAGAAGGAAGGGGGGCCAGTAATGCAGAAGAATAGAAGATTGCAAGGGCAAGGACCAGCAGGAGGAAGAGGCTTCCCCCAAAGCCCGAGGTGCCCTTGCAGAACTGCTTTGCTGCTCCGCAGACTGAAGAGGAAAGACCCATCACACCAGCAGACACTGGAGCTGAGTAAGGCAGTCGGATCTGCTCCTTGGAAAACAACCAGCGCAACTAAGAAAAGGCGACGGGTGATTGTAGCAGGTGACCCTTTTCTGAGATGTACGGAGGCACCCATCTGCTGACTTGACCCACTCTCTGAGAGGTGTGCTGCTTACTGGGAGCTCATATCAGGGATGTCACTGAGAGACTGACAAGGCTCATTCAGCCCACTGACTATTATCTGCTGCTGCTATTTCATGTGGGCACCAGTGACACAGCCAAGAGCAGCCTGAGGAGTATCAAGAAGGATTATAGAGCCCTGAGAGCAGCAGTAAGGGACTCTGGAGCACAGGAAGAGACTCATCTCATTTGACTGGGAGGATTGATTGTCATCAATCCTCCCAGTCAAAGGGAAGGGGTTTGAAGGGGCCAGTCAAATCTGGCAAGTCAACAAATGGTTACAGGAGTGGTGCCACAGCCAGGGGTTCCGCTACTTCGACCATGGGATTCACTTTGAGAAACCTGGTCTACTGGGGGCTGACAGGGTCCATCTGTCAGAGAAGGGGAAGAGAATCTCCAGTCACAGGCTTGCCAGCTTGGTGAAGAGGGTTTTAAACATTAGTTTAAACTTTAGTTTCCAGGGGAGGGGAACCTCAATCCATCCCACTCCTACCAGTTTGATGCCAGTGCCAGCAATAGATGCCCAGAGCCTGGAGAAGGAATGCAGACTGGCAGGAGAGCACCTGGGGAGCAGCACAAAGGAATTCCAGCCTGTAAGTCAGCTTCATGGGAGGCCCAACTTGAGTGCCTCTATGTAAACACACATAGCCTGAGGAATAAACAAATTCCTAGATTCTACTGAGAACCAATGTCAAAATTCCCATGAATAACATTTGTGCAATATGTATATTCACTCACTTTAAAAGAGGTGGTGGGGGGGGGGGAAGTGTGCAGAAAATGAAAGAGCATCTTAAACTAATTTTTAAGCCATCTACAGTAAAACTGGTTATCAACATAATTCAACATTTATTATTTATTGACTAATGTACATCTTGTTAACTAAAAGGCTAAAATGCTCCAGTTCTCCTGTTGAACAGAACACTATCGTTGACTTGGGAGTTGTGCAGCTACTAAGCACACTTAATTTACACAGGGTATTTAAGATGTTAAATGAACCGTAAAGGGCAGATGACAGAGACAAATAATCTTTTACCCTGAACGTGCAGAGTTTCGGGACCTGGGTCTCTCTTTCACACTGATGCAGTGTGTGACACTGGAGGACTTGGCTATCACTTTCTATAAATGGCTTAACCTTCAGCTTTGTGTGGTCTGTCTAGTACTATGCCCTGTCAATTAAAGAAAATCAATATCTGGCCCTTCAGTTTTGAAAACATGGAGCCCTCTTTGGAGGTAAATAATTAGTTCGGAAATGCTTCAGGCAATAATTAACTAAACAAGACTTATTAAGAACACTTGCCTACAGCATTTTTCCTTCTCAGAGATGTTTAATCTCTGTCATATAACTTTTAAATTATTTAGATTTAAGTATTTCAGCTTTTAACAATGTTATAATTAACAGTTTGGTTACTCTTTTATACAATAAGTTATTCCCAAATCACACGTTAGTGAGCGTTTAGACCTCATGTTCATTTATTTCAGTCTACAATGAGGGAGGCACATGAATTATTTGCTCCAGAAGCCTCTGATTTACATTGCTATTCAATACTCATAGAGAGGGGTGATTGTGTTACACGTTTCTGTTCGAATCACAAATTATAGATTCGATTCTACAACACATCTGCACAAAGAACTCCCATTTAAGCCACTGAGCACAAGTGTGAAAGACTAACAGCCCTGGCTCTCAGTGGGATTTTTTCCATTGCCTTTAAAAAGAACATGAAGTTATGGAAGACTGTTATGGTGAAGTCAAATGACGTGTCCAACATATTTCAAGTTTACCGCATCTGACTCCATGACACAATAGAAAAATGTCATTTTCATTGGCTGGCTACATTATGGCTAAGCAGCTGGCTGCAAAGAGAGTGTAAAGAGGAAGAGGTAATTTCTGTCAGACTATATGTTCATATTTTTTTATGACCAGCTGTGGTATTATTATCCAACTGAAGCTTTAGTGACTGCTCAATTTTGAAAGCATTAGTATTTGTGTTGAAGTCAGCAAAGCTTCTAAAGTTCTCAGACACATGCAAACGGGCAATGTGGGCCTTCACCTATGGTTCTGTTGCTATTATGACATTGGAAAGTAAACATGCTGAAGGCAAAAAAGATACTTCATTCTTCTGGGTTCAGTGGTCCTGTGATACCCTCATACCCAGTGGATTGAATTATGGTCATGCCACCATTCTTATTCAAGTAATTTACAAGAGCAGAAGAAGAGATTTTCACAGGGCTGGGTTTTGCTGATTAGAAATCCACACTTTATCTTTACAAATTTTATAGATAATATTTTATACTAGAACATTTACACTAACAAAAAGAAAGAACAATCCTACATCCCAGTTTTGCAATTAAACAAATGAGCCATCTTCAGCCCCTCTGAGGTCAGTGGAAGGAGCTACAGAAATTCCATATAGAATACTACCCTTTTTCTCCTCTAATTGAACTGCTTGATGGATAAAATTAATATTGTAGATAATCAGTCTCCTCCAGTGCCTCATGAATTTCATCAGCATAAAAGTACACTTCATCTTACAGGGATTTAAAAAAAAAAAAATAAAACACCACAATAGAAATTAACAGTCCTAGATTACTTTCTATATTTTATAGAATCTATATCATCCATTTAACAACATAAAGGTATCTAGTCAGGAAAATCAAACATAAAATCATGATTTACCCTATAAAACAAAGAGCATGCTTATGGGAATTGAGACACCCTAAAATAAGGCAGAAGAGAATTGTCCTACTTTTATTCACCTAGCAATCTTGAAACACAGAACTACAAATGATGCAAGTTAGATGTCTGAATTAAGTTACACACTTAAGCTTCCTCTACAGTCTCTACAAAGAGATTCAGTTCTCTGGCTACTGGCGCATATCCTACACTAGAATACATAACTTATCTTCTGGAGTTGATCTATTGGCTGTAAAAGGGTTATAAGGAGGTAATAGAAGGGGCAAACTGTGGCCTAATTTTGATAGTATAGAATGTAAGCAGCTACATAGCTAATTGCTTAAGCTCTCATTACAGTCAGCAGAGATCAAGCTAGTAATTTATATACAATTCACTAGGCCAAAAGTTGGTGTCTCCCTTAGGATAAGGTAAATTGTTCTCAGGATACTATTAACTGTACTTACAAGATCTCCACTGTCTATAAGGGAAGCCCTGAAAATCTCACCTGTGCTTGAGGCAGTTAAATCTGAGGCAAGAAAAATCCTACTCAAGACGCCTAAAGTTTAGGTATATAAATTTAGTTTAGATGAACTTTACACATTATTTATTTTGCACTAGACCTTCTCTGTTGATTATCTTGAATTTTTTTTTATATGACTTTATATGATATGACATATCCCATGGCTCTTATTTCCACTTATATCTCTGAGTTTTTTATCGCTGACCTCACATATATCAATACTCACATTATGTTGAGTGTGAATGTATTATTTTCCTTCCATGTATTTAAATTTTAAAGGTTAATTAATTTACAATACTTTAGGCTACATCCACATGAGCTTTAATGAAACACAACCTATTTCACTCTAGTATTATTTGAGTGACATTTATTTATTTACATTGGTTGAGATCTAATAGGAGTAAAAATTCTAAAAATGCCAATATTTATTTGTTATAAAAATTCTGACAAGAAAGTAAAGTATTCATTTAATGAGTACGTTTTATACATATTAGGGAAAAAAACGTGAGTATATACTTGTCTTCTCTAAGATGTGTGAGTTCAGCATAAGAGTTTAAAATACTGAAGAGAAAACATGCAGTCACTTCAAATTGGTGTAATAACACTTTACAGATGATAACATAGGTTTCCAAATAAGTTGCTATATGATTTTTGTTGAAGACCAAGGTTACAAGAAAATAAAGTCAAATGGTGCATTTTACTATTTCACACCCATTACAACCTCATGGGTAAATGGTACCCTTACAATGAAAACAGACTAATTAAATTTTCCATATGCTCCTATATTTTTATATCATAGAATGATGGAATGGTTTGGGTTGGAAGGGACATTAAAGATCATCTAGTTCAAACATCCCTGCTATGAGCGGGGACCCCTCCTACTAGACCAGGTTGCTCAAAGCCTCATCCAACCTGGCCTTGAACACCTCCAGGGATAGGGCATCCACAACTTCTCTGGGCAACCTGTTCCAGTGTCTCACCACCCTCACAATGGAAAATTTCTTCCCAATTATCTAATCTAAGCCAACCTTAGTTTAAAACTGTTACCACTCATCCTGTGTCCTGGGTTAAGGTGAGACAGAGTTAA
>NW_010138274.1:0-135555 GCF_000699245.1 Pterocles gutturalis
CCCCCTGCCCAAATCATGTTTAATTTGATTAATCTAGGTTGAACAGTAGATTAATACTGGAAGCTCTTTTAAGTAAAATCGTTCCTATATTAATGAGATCCAGTCCAGTTCAACTTAAAAAAATAACTTTTTTTTTTTTTTGAGAGGGAAATGTCCTTTCTCCTGTTATTAAAATGAATGAGAGCAGTGAGATGATTTTTTAAGGGTTTGGGGGTTTTTTTAGCCTAATTGACTTGGATTTTGCTCATCTATGATAGGTTATGTTTTCTCATTGTAGAAGCTTTTCCCTGGTAAAATCATTCCCTTCACTAATGAGATCCATCCTGATATGACAGGAAGACAGCTCTTAAAACACCCACCGTTTTCTCCCATTCATTTGAATAGTAGCAAAGGGACATCTTTTAAAGTAATTTTTATCAGTGAGATTGGGCTGAATCTCATTAATAAAGAAATGATTTTACTAAAAAGAGCCTTCACAGTTGAGCTATAACCTAGATTAGTGAGATCTAGCCTGAGTATAACTTTATCAGACATTGTACTTCTGTCGTTCAAAGCATGCAGCAGCTATGTAGAGACCATTGATTCAGTAAAGGCTGTTTTAGAAGGGCAGGTATGGAAAGTGAGGAAGATGTCTGGAGGTGTCTTTCTCATAATTTCAATGTATCTTGAGCACACAAAGTGAATTGTTCTTTTTGTATATAAAGATTGGTTTTCACTATGTGTATTTTTATTTTGCAGAGCACAAGAGGCTTGGATAGGTGCATGTGTGCTAGAACACTCCTGCTTGACTTCACCAGACATTTACATAAGCCCTAGTCAAGTACCCACTTCTCTCTAACTTTGTCTCACAAAAAACAGAACAAACATATTGCTTGTCAAAGGTCAGTCTAAGCAAGAATGTCTGATGTTTTTGTTTTAAAATGCATTTGACTTTTTTATTTCAGCAGAACAGGAAAATAGGAAATAATTGATGAATGAGAAAGAAAGTTTCCCTCACCAAAGAGAAAAACCATAGTGAATTACTGAAGCTGTTAGTGGGCTAAACAGTTTTGGCAGAGTCCAGTTCTGGAACTGGAGGTAAAAGAGTTTTCTTTTGTTTCATAGGGAAAAAACAAGTGGTTACCATACTTTCCTTTTAAAAAATTTGCAGTTTACCAAAAATTATCCCTTGCATATGGTAAAGATTCTTTCCTAAAGTGACTTTAATTCTGTCTCATTTTTTAGATACTATTTTCTTTTGCCATTTTTTTTCTCCAAAGGAGAAGAGAGAAGGGGCAGGGAAGACAGACTTTTAAATATTTTGTTTGAAATTAAAAGGAAAATAATTTACTTAGATTTGAGAATTTTTTATTAAAAAAAAGAGGAAAGTATGGAGTGAAAAATCTATGGAAGACTTCATTTAAAAATATTTCATCTTTCCTTGAACAAAAAATTGAATCTAACATTTCAAGCATCTGTCATGACAGGTAAAAGTTTTGGAACCGTTGTTCATAAGGAGACCCAAAAGGTGGTATAAGTACAAGACCTTCATCACCAAAACTAGGCCAGGTGGGCTGCACCACTTCGTTATCTTTGGCACCATAAAATCAGGGTGTTAGAAAACTGGGAATAATTGCCTTTTTATGTTAGGCTGTGTTTTTCATGCAATTTAGATGCAGTTGCCTATTTGGAAAGTAAGCAGTCTGCATCTCCAAAAGGACAATTAATCCAAGCTGGATGCATACTGCAGTCAGTGCAAATACCACACATTGAAGGACAGAGTTAAGTAACAGGGAAACTCAAAGATGTACTTCAGATGAATTGTAGAAAGTCACAAAAGACTAACCTGTGTAAGGTACAAAATACAACACGAGTGTAAGAAGAAAACATTTCAATTGGACCTATATGAATTGTTATTTTCTTGGCACTAATGCACCAAGCACAGAGGTTTGCAATAAAGACCCCAATTTTGTTTCCACAACATCATAACTCTGATTTTCTGTCATTTTATACAGCCAGCCTCATTTTCAGATATTGCTTCCAGAAAATTTCTGGAGACAGAGCTGAAAAACTCAATACCAGCCTTTCTCAAGGACAATAGCTTTCTTCGTAGGCCTCCCCTGGTTTTGGTTTCCCAGGGTCTTTCCCTAGATTTAAGGATCTATTTACTTTTGCCTCCTGTCCTGGTTTCAGCTGGGACAGAGTTAACTCTCTTTATAGTAGCTAGTAAGAGACTATGTTTTGGGTTTGTGCTAAGAAGACTGATAACATACTGGTGCTTATAGTTGCTGCCATTGTCTGCAGGTGCAGGAGAAGCTGGGAGGGAGCACAGCCTCAATTACTAGCCTAGGATTTGACTTTAGGTTTAGGATGGAGACCCTAATTGGTCAATGGTATATTCCATATTGTGCATGTCATGCCCAATATACAGATGAGGATCTGTCCAGAAGTACTCACTGGCTCCAGGTCAGCTCTCTCCAGGTCGCCTCTGTCTCAGGGTCATCTTGCTCTCTGTCTCGGATGCCTGGCCTCGTATTTCTTTTCTGGGACTGGATATGACGTGAGATATCTGTGAAAGAGCATGGCATCTTGCCTGAATATGAACGGACAGTTAGCAAACAGCTGAATACTCTCAGTTGCCCTCAGTAGAAGCCTAAACAGGTCACCCTGTTACTGAAAAGAAGTGGCATAAAGCTTGCTTCTATTTAGGCTGATGAAAGGCAGATACAAGGGGAGGAGAGATCCTAGCACCTTAGCAGTACAGGATTGCCCAGGTACCAGACAACCTGTTTCCTACAGAACTCATTATATTGGCTTTTAAATCACAAAAAGCTCATCTGGGGCAGTGAATGCTAAATATACTTGATATCACCTAGCTCACAGAAGCCAAACAATCACAACAGAACATCACAACACAGCTGGGTGTGGCAAATCAACAAGGCAAATCAAAAAGAATTGCTGATATGTAAGCACTTTTTCCACCCTTCAGGCTACTGAAGAGGGCTGCTTCTTAGCTGTTTTCCTAGGAACAGCTAAATCTGAACCACAAAGAGCTGCGTCAAACTGGATTAAATTAAGAGGGCCCTACTATTACTAAAGCACAGCATACCTTTAATGAAGGATCATGACTATCTTAACAAAGCCTTGAACGATATTTTGAGAATACCATATTCATAGGCACATTCTCTACCCTGAGATACACCTGCTATTCAAAATCTTACGTGAAGAAGGATGGGTGAAAGACCAACTGCCTGCACCTGGGAAAACAACCAGAGGTTAAAACAGGGGTAGACCACAGAAGCAAAGGAAAGGGTTGGTCAGAGTGGGCTTCAGGTATTAGATGGTGGTTGAGTTTGTAGTAGTGAGAAATTGGAGGAAAGTTGAGGAAGATTTTGTAGTTCAAATAGACTGCATTTGAATAAGCACAGGCAGTGGGTAGCTCTAGTGCTGTGTGTCAAATCAGCTGTAGGTTTGGGGTTAGTCACTGAATGGCTTAGTACTTGCAGAGCAGTACTTTTACCAATATGTCTGTGTTCCAAAAACTGCTGTGTCACATACTCTGTGGAGAATGTGGAGTCTTTATAGGGATTTTCATAATTTCCTATTCCCTCCAGGAGAGTGAAACTCTGTTTGTTCTGCTATATTTAGCACAACATCCCCTTTGCCCCACATTCTTCACTATGGCTGAAAGATTAAGCCTGAAAGTTTTTTGTGAGCTCATAAAAAAAAAAAAAAATTACAATAGGCTCTAGATGGCTCAGGTCATTGCTGTTATGAGCTTTCATTTCTTAGGTGAAGATCTCTGTTCTGTCTAGAGTAAGCACCCCAGAGAAATACATTGGTCCTTCCTTCATGCAGCTACACATACCCATCAGAAGAGACCAGGAGCATCTGAGAAGGGCTCTGGCAGTTCAGAAACAGAGTGTGTTTGACTGAAGGTTGCATAGCACCTCCTTGCTTTATAAGCTCCTACCTTCATCACACACTAAACTTATTCACACATTAAAAAGTGGAGTATTCTGCTGCCTCATCTTCTTAGACTGCAGTGTCTTCGTTCAGTTCTCAGTCTTTGCTGGAATGTGCCAAGAAATGAAACGTCAGTCTTTGAAATACAGTTCTTAGGAGATTTTTTCCTTTTAAGCAAGTTTAACTTTATCTCATAATAGCATTTAATGATGTCCCATTTAGTAGTGTTCCTACTGATTCTGATTCTTTCGGCCTTCATTATGAATGCCATGTTGCATCTCAACCCTTCTGCCTCTGAAACTCATGTCAATGCCAATATGTGGGTATTACTAAATACAGAGAATGCATAAGAATCAATTCAGTCAGCACTCCTCCACTTTCTCTGAATTCGTTGTGTCACCTCCGCCTCCAGTGGCCTGTCTTGAAGAGCCCCTAGGTAATTCTGGAATGCATGGCACTGCTGCCCCCAGGCTCCCTGCGATGCGGTTGTGCAATGTACCCATTCTTTTGTGTGTGAGAGAGAGAATATTTGTAAGCCAAGCAAGAAGAAAATGCCTGATGTTTTCATGAGTGTAAGAACATTTGATCCAGAGGGAAGGTTCACATTTTCTACTTCTGATTTTTAAAGGGTAAATTTTCATGTCTGGGCTAAATAGTTATTTTGTTATGAACCTGCTGCAGGCAGTAATTAAGGCTGGGGCAGCCTTAAAGGCCAGGCTCGGGTGAGTATTGTAAAAGATTAAACATTAAGCTGAAATTTGAATTGTTTTCTGCATAGAATCTTAACACAGAGCAGCACTATGACCCTTTGCACTGCCCAAGCCCACAAATTCCACAAGGTATTTTCATTCCCACCTGCCTACTTCTCAGCCTGCCAGTGTCACACTGGGTGATACAGATCTTCTATCACAGAGACGGAAAACAAATGCAGGAAATGCTATAAAAAGGTTTTGCTCCTTGCCTGTTATACCCATCACAGTTTTATATTTTTGATGCAAATAATTCCAACCATAAATAGGAACACTTAAAAGTAAATAGGATTAGGACAGGTGACAGCAGTCCCAAAAGAGGAAGGTTTTGTGAGGGTTTCCTAACCTGACTAAAAATCCAGGAACCTTCTCCCCACTTCTGAGGTCTGTGGGCAATGACCAGTGCACTCATCAGAGACAGTGCAAGTTGTCTCTGGTGAGTTCACAGATTCACTATTTCAAGAAAGAGCAGAGGGCAGAATTGGGAAAGCACCATGCACTTCTCAATGCTTTTTTTTTTTGCTCTTATGAAAAAGAAAAAATTTCCTACAAAACTGTAGGGTCATTTTCTACATTTCTTAGGCCCCAACCCTGAGTCAGGACTTCTTGAATACCTCTGTGATTTGAGTTTTCATCACACAATATAATGTTACACTAATTACCAATTAGCTTACTCTGTCTTCTACTCATGCTTCCCGAAGTCCATGAACAAGAAGGAACTGAACACATGAATTCCTCATTCCCTTCCTCATTTGGAAGGTCAGTTTTGCTTGTAGTTTGTTAACAAAGGGAATTTTTAATTTATTTGAGAGACATTAAAGTCCCTGTTTTTTACAGTCTTGATAAAAACAATGATTAACAACTGCATGGTTAATGGAGATTAAAAAGCTCATTTAGGGTCTAATGGAAGTTAACAGAGCTTTTTTTTTGTTAATGTTTCTAATTGATTCTTGATTTAAGTGGTAGCCATTTTTTTTTAAGTGGCCTGTTATTGAAATGGACTTCTGGTAATAAAAAACTGGACATTAAATCTTTGGGAAACTTTCATGTATAAATCTACACTTTAGCTGTACAATTATTCTGATTATTGATTTATCATATCAGAGGTGTAAAGTATGCAAAAGACAAAGAACAAAGAAAATGTCCCAAGTTACATATTCTTTGCACCTTTTCCCAGATTCCACACAGCATCAGAATCAAAGGCCTCTCTCAAACATGGTGTTTACTAATGCAGATGCCATGACAAGTTGCAGTATATTTGTTCTAACCTTTCAACGTATGTTGAACTTTTAAAGATAGCTCACAAGACATTTAGCAAAATTAATTGCTCTACAAAGTAGTTTTCGAATTATGGAGTTGTACAGATCGAACTTGTAAGTAGAGTATCTTATAGCCAAGCTGCTACACAGGACAATTCTGATAAAGAAGCTTCAAGGCAGATGCAACCAATAGTTTGAATTCAGTTTTGTATACAATAGAAATCATACAATCACAGATTCATACTCTTCACATTTTAAACATGGACCCAAGCTTCTATGCAGCTTACCTGAGACACATATATACCTACTGTTTTCTATCTGCCTGCTCAATTATAATTCAAATTAAAAATTATGGTGTGTTCCTATTCATACTGCTACAAATATAATTCATATTTATTGTGTTTGTTTACATAGTAACTGCCTTTAAAGAACAAGATCATTACATTGGCACAAAACCTCAAATCTTCAGCTGTTGTAAATAATGTCACTGGCTTTCAGTGAGCTCCTCTGACTTATGCTAGTTGAGGTTCTGGACTGAAGTGCTTTGCAGGCATTCATTAACATTACTGACTTTTGTGGAAGCATAATATGATTCTGTAATGCTCATGGTAGTGATTTTGGAGCATAAAAAAAGACACAGGACTATTATAAGTAACTTTATTATAAGTTGCTTATAATAAGTACTTACATTGCTACCTTTTACAGGTAGCAATGAATACACACACACAATTCTTACACACTTGCATGCGAGCTATCAACATGAGGAATAGACATCCTACAGTTTCCTGAAATTGTGGATTGAACGACACAGCATGGAAAGTGAGTGACTGTGCTACAGTGTATTTTTACTTGGTAGTCATGCTTTCTTCCTCTTCTGTGTAGCCTGCTCTGAAGAAAATCTGTTTTATCAAGAACTAGTCCAAAGGATATGGTAGTCATATTACTAACAGTGATGTCCATGATACCAACCCCAACAACTTTGTCATCTTCAAGTATAATCACAAAAGATGACATTTTAGAAATTCATTTTATAGTTGTTTATTAAGAAACTTTGCTACATGTATCAAGGAATAACTGGAATTGTGATTCTGAATGTGGAGGATACTTCCTAAAAGGTAAGGAGGATAAAAATAGCATCCCCTCAAATGTTGTAGCTACTTCTATAGAGTAACTGACACCCAGCAGCATATGAAAATTAATTCAGAGAAGCTGCAAACATCACAGAGAGCACTGACATAATAGAAGATAAAGTGGAAAGTCTTTGGGCAGCAATGGAGTCCCTGACCTCATGAGGTCCCTTCAGCTATGTTTCAGTGAACTCATAGACAGCTGGGGTGGAGGAAGGGAAGACAACACCTTGAAGGACTTTGTAAATATGCAAACTGATGCATGGGTGGGAAAAAAATAAAAAAGTAATGTGTTTGATAAATAGCAAAGAGATAGAAGTGGAAGGACTGAGAAAGGCTTGAAAATCTCAGAAGCCAGAGCTGAGTTAAAAAACGTAATATACCATTTGAGTAAGGAAGCTTTAAATTAATGCAGTGAAGGAGAGGAGAATACAAGTCTGAGAACAGCCAAATTCCTCCATCTCCCCTGCCCATGGCTTCCTTCTTCTTTACTGATGTAGTGATAGCTCTCACTCCATGCATTTCAGTCTCCTCTGCCACTGTTGGTATGGCCATGTCACAACTAGGAGTAATATACCGCACTCATGCTGCTAACCGTGTGTCCTAACCACACTAGGAGGTGAAAATACGAGTTCCTTTTCTAAGATCTGTATGATACTTTCTTCCTTACGTGAAAAAAATTTGGTGAAGAAAGTGGGTTTTGAGCTACCTATAATAAACATAGTTGCTAATTATTTCATACTTGCATATGCTTTACGTTGTGCCAATGGGTAAAAACATTCTAAACCAGGTGTATCTCTCAAACTGTCCAGCAAGCAGTTAAATGTTATTATTATTATGAAGGTTATTTTATATTGGATAAAGCTTGGACAAAAAAAAAAGGAACTAAGTAGCTTACCTAGAGCCAGCAGGACCATTGGCTGTTGGATATAATTTCCATCTTCCTTCTCTGACCATGACTTCACATGACTGACTGACATGTTCTTTGTACGTGATATAATAAAGACTATCGGTGAAATCTTGTTTCCTCTTAATGTGTGATATCATGGCAATGACAAGCATGAATGAGATGCCAACATTTGGCACTCTTTGGTGAGCAGTAGAAACATTATCAGTGAGAGGTGTCCAGCAGCGTTAAAGAGTAACCCAATCAGGACAAGTTCACGTCTGAGTCAACATCAACTTGATAGAATTGCTGCTTTTGGCAGTTAATGTTGACAATTAGTACAGTGCCCTTATTGTATATGTGAGGGACTTGAGTTTCCTTAGTGGACACAGAGTACAAAAGCCAAGGAAACAGCTGCTGGGCACATAAATGTCTTGTTGGAAAGATATGAATATATTTAGAAAGATAGATTTGTGTTGCTGGCCTTAATCCCTTGCCTTAAGTGTCTTCTTGTGATGGTCAGAGATAGCCGTGGAACTGAATAAAGGGAAGCGTTTTTGACTGGCTAGTGTACATCAGGTCCCATACACATACTGACTGAATTCACGTTACTTGTCACTTAATACAGTTATGAGATCTGAATGATTTTCAGTCACTTCAGTGAAGGCTGTATTTGAAACCTGGTCCCAAAGCCGCAAGGCAAGTGTATTACATACCTGTCAACTAACAAGACTTGCCAAAATGAATCTACTCATATGAACACATGATCATTATTGCTGTTCACACTGTGAAACACTATACACTGTGACAAAAGTAAAAAGCAAGAGGATTATTATGCTAGACAGTCACTTACTAAATATATTTATTGTGAATAAATGAATACTCCTTTTATAACAAAAGTGAGCTTTTGATAAATTTCTAATATTGAAAAATGTGATATGGGCAATTTAGTAGAACTTGACCTTTTCCTCCTTCAAAGAATAAGAAAATATTTACATTTCCTGGCTGAACAAAGATTTTTGTGCTGAAGACTACTAAATATTCCACATACCAAGCTCAAGTAGAAGCAATTGAATTCAGCTAGCAGCTGGACCACACAGGCCAAAGTTCTTTACATTGTTACAGAATGCTTAGTCGTTCATCAGATCTAAATTATAATCTACTTAAAAGTTAACAAAGCCCAACCATTGTCATAGGGTAACGTATAATGTACTGCACGCATTTTCTAGGTTTTCATGAGAAGGATGGATCAGTGAAATGGTGAAGTTCACAAGAAGTTCACTGAAAAAAAATTGAAACAACTCCTTGAAAGTGAATTTGGAAATGTACTTTCTTATATGAAACTCCCCCTGGAGAGAGGAGACTCTAAGAGTATAGAAGAAGATTTAGAAGTTAGTTCTACTGTCAGGTCTAGAAAATTGACTCTGTCTTCCAGGTGACTAAGGATTCGGTGATCAAGGACTAAAGAACTGTCAAAGATTTCACCTAGCTGAATAAGAACTAATGAAATAGAGATGGATACCAGAGTCTTGCACAGGGTTAGTTGACCAAATTTCCAAAAAAATTACTACGAGAAGAAAAATAAAAAATGCTTTAGAATGCCTGTTGTGGTTTAAGGACACCCACGAAACTAAGCATCACAGCAACCTCTTGCTAAAAACCTCGTGGGCTGAGGCAAGGGCAGGGAGGGTGCACTCACCACTTATGGTCAAAGGCAAAAAAACCAGACTCAACTTTGGAAAACATAAAAACAATTTAATTCATTAATAATCAAACACAGAGCAAGATAATGGGAAAGAGAACTACATCTTAACAAAAAAGCCACCTCTCCTCTGACCCTCCCTTCTACCTGGGTTCAAAAGCTTTGTTCCTGATTTCTCTACTTTCTCTGCCCACAGGAGGCAGGGAATGGGGGTTGTGGTCAGTCCATCATGTGCTGTCTCTGCCACTCCTTCCTCTTCAGGGGGAGGGCTCCTCACAGTCTTCCCTGCTCCAGCGTGTAGTCCCTCTCACGGGAGAGTCCTTCCCACTGGGCCATAGTTCTCCATTAACTGCTCCAGTGTGGGTCTGTTCAACAAAATTCACAGCCTCCTTTGGGCACAGTGACTTCTTCCAGCATGGGGTCCTCTACAGGTTACATGTCAATAAGTTGCAGGCGAGCTCTGCTCTTCATGGGTTGCACAGGGTCAATGTGTCACCGTGCTCATCACCATGGGCTGCAGGACAGCAGGACAATCTCTGCTCTGGCACCTCCTCCCTCTCCTTTCTCTTCACTGACTTTCATGTCTGCGCAGTTGTCTCTCTCACATCCCGCTCCTCCCTCTGCCGCAGGTTCTTTTGCTGGCTCCTGAGAAACTCCCGGCTCTCGGGCAGGGGCTGGGCTGGGTTGGCTGGGCTGGGCAGGCAGCGGGCAGGTGGCTGGACTGGCTGGGCCAGGCCCTGCCCAGGGCCACGACCCCCCTGCTCCCATGCACTGTGCCCCCTCTTCAATCCGTCATTCGCAGAGGCACTGACTGGCTCACCCTTGGCCAGGGGTGGGTCCGGTCTGGAGCTGCGGAAACTTCCATCAGTTTCTCACAGGGGCCGTCTCAGCAGTGCTCCTCCCCCGCCACTACCAAACAAACTTGGAGCTGGGGGAACTTTTAGCAGTTAATTACAGGAGCCATCACTGTAGCCCTCACCTGCTACAAAAAACAAAACAAACAAACAAAAAAAAAACCAAAAAAAAACCCACCACACAAAACCACAGCAATGCCTCAGACAGAATATTAACTCTGGTAATTTAAGATCCATACTGCAAAATAAGTCCATAGTAGGCACAATGTTACTTTATCTGCAAAGTGCTAATCTACTTTATGCCATTTCTTTGTACATATTTTATTAATAGGAAGACATATTCTCTCCTTCAACCACAAAATGTATAGTAAAAAAGAATGTTACAACTTGCTGAGTTCACTAGGCTTCCCACTTCTCTTTTAAAGCTTTATTGTTCTGTGTAAAATCTAGCTAATAGAAGCATTTCTCCTCCTGCAAGAAGAAGTAAAAAGAAATCTAGTCATTACTATTGGAAAAACAGATTATAAATAGCTATGAATAGTGTTTGAATGACATCTGGTTTGAATGACAACTTCAAAAAATAACTGATACTGCTGAGTATCCTCAGGAGAAGGCAATGGTTTCTGCATTAAGAATGTCTAGTGATTACTTTAGAAGACAGAAATGATACAGCTTATAAACTTATTAAGTCTTTGTATATGTGGAAAAGCTGGAGTGAGCTTTGAGTAACCAACCAGTTAAAGATGTAATATGAGACACATAGTAAAGTAATACTTTTGATCATATCAGTATTTTGCATTTCCTTCACTTCTGTAAGAGACAACTTCAACAATTTTCCTGATTAAGTCTCCTATTTTATAGGAAAGTTGTTTTTCTCAAGATCATGGCTCAACCACGGCTATCCCAGCTTTCATACTTCAATGTCCACAACATTATGGTGAGTTCCTGGTGTCAGAATTGGACTGAACAGGCAACAGTGAATGATTAGCTCCTCTTCATTCTGGCTGTGGCTTTTGACATCATTGGACCCAAGTGATTGCTGAAGAAGATTTCCGCAGAGTTTATGTCTTCTTCTGATAGGAAAAGAGCTGGATTAATTTCCAAGTAGTTACTTCTTCTCTCTGACATCTTTCCAACCTGGTCAGCTGTGTTGTCTAACTTTTATGTTAAGCTACTCATAGATGCTGACAGACTCACATTCAGGGGGCTATCAAGGTTAAGCAACTAATAGTCCTTCGTTTTCTCTTGTGCAAGATGTGGATTTTAGTCTCATACCTTTCCATATCCCCAGGTGATATGAGTATTTGGATAAAGAGAGGTGGTTGTAACTCCCTGAGACATCACGGAATGTGAACCAGTTGGTAATTAGATAGATGAGGTGATTTTCTGTAAAACGGTAGTGACTGCACATCTACTGGTCTGTAGCCTCACTTGTTCGTTTATCCATTTTAGGTCCTGTATTGACAGTAATGGCATACCAGCTGAGGCCTTCTCACCTCAAATCTTTCTACAGCTACAAAAAGGAAAACCAAAAAAACTCCAAAGTCAAACACACACACAAAAGAAATCTACAACTTGAGGACCTTCCACTCCAACATTTAATTTGTGATGAGTGTGTATAAACTAGTCACCTTCTGTCACTGCTACTGAAAGGTTTTCCATTCATAACACTGTATCACACTGTCTGTGTGAGATGGTGCTACTCTGGCCCCAAAACACTGCCAAAAGCTCTTTGGTATTTAGTTTTGAAGGTTTTTTTAAAAAAACACACACACACACTTCTAAACAATTCAGTGTTTGATATAGTGTGTTCTTATCTCCTTAAAGGGTTGGAGAAGTATGATTTTAGTTTTGTGCATTGTTTCGGAAAAAAGGGTGGCCCCTTTTCTTACTTAAAGTTTGTAAAAAATGTACCTGCATAGGATACACGAGAGTAAGCTCCTCAGATTTTTAAGATATTGATTTACTATATATAAACAAATGCCTAATCACTGTTGTCATGAGTTCTATACATGGATCTGATCTATCAAGTATGTACAGAAGATTCCCATTTTATCTTCCAGAGATGAAATATCAGATTGGTTTTGGTCTTGAGGCTGGCAGGAGAGGATGGGAATGAGGCTACAATTAGCTGCTGTTTACCATTGATTTTTTTTTTCTCCTCATCTTTATAAATATTTCAGTGACTTCTTTTTGTCTCTTTTCATTTGCACCTTTGAAGACTATATTTAGGACTAGTGAATTTGTGTGGCAAAATCAGATTTAAAACTTTTATAAATAAACATCCTGAGAACTTCAAAGTCTCACCATCTATGTATTGCACTAGACGTATCTGTGAAGGGGGAGAGAAAAACAGTACAACTAATAAATGATTTAAGAATGTGAAATGATTTTAAATTGGTCCAGTCATCAAGGAAAGCAGGCATTTTACCCAAGGTATCTATCACATAAGTATTGTAGATTTCTCTTACTTTTACAGGCAGCTTCTCTCAGTCAGCCTGCTATCAATATATTCCTTTTGTTTGTGCCACAAAAGGCTTTCCACTGCAATTTAACTGGTTTTATTTCCAAAGAAAAGTACTATGTGTTCTTTCTCTCTACATACATGCACAGTCTCTGGGAGGAAGGCTTTCACTTAGTGGTTTTCTTTTTTTTTTTTTTAATTTCCCATTTACTAATAATATGCTTCTCAGAAAAAAACAGGTGCTTTCACAGCATCATACAAGTGGTATGTTTTGAAGGAACAATATGTAGCTTGTTGCCCTTTGATGTAAATTTGCGAGGAAGATAGATTATAGCATCAAGATGTTTCTCTGCATAATAAACTACAGAGGACAGAGTTCATGGCTAAGAATTGTATGGGATACAAGTGACTACCTTCACTACAATCAATTATTAGGATGATTATATTGTGTCTGGAGAATATGATGCTAATGACTAGCTAACGCTTAGAATACACACTCTTGACTTGAAAACCAATGACAGTTAAATGCAGCAAGGGGAAAGGCCTATATGTTGAGCTAGCAGCTCTCTAGTGTTGATAATGAATAATTAAAAATAACAGTCTTTATGTGAGGTTTGACAGTATACATGTCCTTTAAGCATATTCTGCTTTGTAAAGAACTTGGCACAATGACAGCCTAAGAAAGGCATCCTACTGCATCCTGTACAGAAACAGCCTAGGAAAGCAGGGAGTTAAACACCCTCGCTGTTGGGAGGGCCTAAGCAGGATTAGCTATGTACTTATTGCTAACCTTCTACTCCCGTCTTCCAAACAAATAAATAACTGAAACCCTTTACCTCTTTTAGGGGGTTTGCTCACATGCTTTCTATATTCACATCAAAGCAGAGATCAGTGTCAAAGAGGCAGCCACATTTAGCTGAGTCTCTCAGAGACTACTGATTAATTAGTTTTGCATTTTGGAAGTGTATCCAAAGATGTTGTAAAATAGTGTTTGTTTTTGCTTTTGCCAAAACTTGTTTAGGAGCGCTCTGGAGGATGATGGTGATGTACTCAAGATGGTTGTGAAGGAAAAGGGCAATCAGTTCAGGTGTGCATGTGCCAGCATTTTTTTTTTTCCCTTATGAAGTTTCTGCACCAGTTTTCAGAGGAGTGATTAAATGAAACACACACTGGTATTACTAGAAGGATAAGGATTTGTTCCAACATTCCCCTTAATTGCACCAGTGTAAAATGAAAGGTACACCAAGACTAACAATTCCATTCATAAAAAAAAAAAAAAAAAAAAAAAAAAAAAAAAAAAAAAGAAAAAAAGATAAAATAAACCCGACTTAGATAAGAAAGCTGTAAAGGCTGTAAATCCTGCATAAAATATTGCCTTTCAAAAGTTGTTAGGCTCTGTTTCTTGCATGACTTCTTTTGTTTTTTTCATGAAGTGTGGTAATATGATGTATGGGGGGTACTGAGTTATGGCAAATATTGCCTACAAAAGTGTGTTCATACTGTTATTTGCCTTTCTGTCTCTGTCTATATCAACTCCACATGCTGCTCTGGTGGCCTGCTTTGTACTTAATATAACTTGTCAAAACACATCTATCAGATATATGAAAAGGCAAACCTGGGTGGCCAGACTAGTCCAAGCCTGGCGTGGATTGCATTTTACCAAGACCACAGAAATATCTTCTCCTCCATGAGATTAAGATGAAAAGCAGAGTTCATTGTTGTGCAACCAGATTTTAAAATAATTACACACACGCTAGTGCATTAGTAGGCCATTTGTGTTTATTTGAATCCCACATACTGTACTTTTATGTGGATTTTAAGTGATTTTTAAAGCTGTCAGTACAAAAAAAAAAGCAAACCCTAAAAGTGATGTTACCACTTGTTTTAGACTGCCTTTTTTGTTTGTTTGTTTTAAATCCCTTCCTTTATTTGCTTCTGTATACTGAACTGCTTCCATCCCAGTACCTTATCTCTTTCCAGGAAAGAGGGCATGTGGTTCCCTTTGCCTACTGACTGGCAGGCATCTGGCTCTTCTTTGAAACATGACCAATGCCACTGGAATACCTTACATCTATGATATGCTCAGTGTTCACCCTCTGATTGCCTGCAATCTCATGTTATGTGCTATAGAAAGGAACTTACCTCTGGGTACAGACTGGAACTCACTTGTTGATCCAGGAGTATCTGCTTCTGCTCTCAATATCCTTTCATTTTCAATGTATATTGCTCTGCAGCATGTAAATACTCTTAGTTGTTGGTCCAGCATATTCACTCTTTTTGATAGATTTTCCCCTCATATTTCAAGTCATTTTAGGGAAATCAACAGTCACAAAAACATTTTAAAAATTCAACCCGTGCAGTTCCATTTGCAACATATTTATGCTTACTTATCAAGTGCACAAGTGGAACAAACTATTTTAAAAATTACTTTTAAAGAAAATTTTGCTACGATTTCTCAAAGGAATCCCAAATCCTATTGAATTTATAGGCTGAAAATCACTTCTTCTCCCACCAACACGGGACCAAATCATTCTAGAACATTGTTGCAGCCTGGGATCTCCTTGGAAGTGCAAAATGTGCAAAAGAATGACCATGAAAATATATTAAAATTTTGTCCTGTTTGAGCAGTTATTATGCTTGCATTCAAAGAAATGCCTGAAACAGGGCTGTTCCAGCACAGCTAGAATTCTTACAGTCTTAGCTTTCCACAGTGTTTATAGGTTATTTCTTGGTCTTCAGAGTGAAAAGCATTGAAAAACACAAGTTTCCATAAGAAAGATAACCCTTACCTGCCAAGTGGATGTATACTGATTCGCTAGCCGCTGGAGGGAGAGGGGACTCTAGGAACACAGTGGTACCTGCCAGTGCTTCAGAATAGCTCCACATCCTCCTGGCTCACTGGGTGGCTTCAAGAGTTGGTTGTGAAGTTAGGGACTACCATTGAGTGCTCTGTAGTTGTATAAAGGGGGAGAAGAAAGGAAATTAGAGGCATCCTGCCAATATCTTTAATGCTTATACTCTAACCCCACTGGAGGACGGCAATGTGAATAGGCTGCTTAGGAATGGATTGCTGGATGTCATTATAGTGACACCACAAATAGGAAACCAGATGCTCAGAGGTAACTTTTTTAAGTTTAGTTGAGACATGATAAAGTGGAGTTTTGCTGGCTGTACTGGCACTGATAGAGTCAGCAGCAATCATCTGTCTTCTAATAAGCAAATGTGCTGAACACGAGCTGGTTATTGCAAACACAATTATTCAGTAATTGGATAAGCCTAAAATATCTTGGATACATCCTTGATCCAAGAGCTGGCAGCTTATTGATTATATCATTGTTTGGCAAAGAGGCTTGCAGGCTGCAGGACTCATAAGATCCATACCCAGAGCAGACTGCTGGACCCACTGCCATGGAATAGGGTCCAAGTTACTGATTCAACTACATTGTTGGAGAACTGGCACAAAGCCTGCTAGGCGTAGACACAAAATGCTTTAAAGATCTAAATATTAAAGATCTAAACACTAAACAAGAGCTGTGTAGCAGCATTCTTGCAAGGCTTGTCTGCCTGGGAACATGTAACAGCCCAGGATGGCGAGGGGAAAGCATTGCAGGTTTGTGTGGTACACTGGGGCACTGCTGATACAATTTGTTTTGTCAAAAGTCAACATCGGGACCAGTTTGCTGTCTCAATCAAAACATATGCTGAGGAAAAAAACCAAAAAAAAACAAAAAAAACCAACCCAGACTTATCTGCTTCTCTGATTTCCCATTCCAGGGCAAAGAAAACACATTATGAAAACATCAGTCCTAAAGCTCAGGCAAAAACCAAAGCAAGTGTAAGATCAGCAGTAAGGTAAGGAAATCAATGAAATTTAGTCTTTTTCAGGCCAGTGTAACACAGAACACTTCTACTTTTAAGGAAATGTGTAGCTAAAGATGAACAATGTTCCCATAATTTGAAGAGGCTGAATTGGGAAGTTATTATAGCTGAATGTGGAATCAGGCAGATACGAACAAATGTGTATGAGGTAGCCCTTAAAAATTTCACTGTTTTAGTTAAGATAAATATATATTTAAGTATCTCTTCCAGATTTATTTTCCCTTTATGAGTGAGGGAAGATAACTCAAATTCAACAAATATTGAAAATATCTAATTACAAGCACGTATTTTGTTACCTAAGGCAGTTGACAAGATTTTAAGCCTCACCTGTGTAAGAACCTCAAAAGATTCAACAAATGGGCTCAATCTGGATAAAAATCCAAATGCCTAAGCAAAGTTTATCCAACATAGACAGTACTGAGTGTCTTTCATATGCCTTTATTTACTCTAGGCTCAGATCTCAATTATGATGTGTGAACATAGGAAATGTGTCTCCTTGCCAGGCAAGGTATATTCCTTAATGTGAATAAGGTTGGCAGAATCAGGATTTTAGCATGAAGGCTGAAAACTGATAATAGCACAAGTTCACCTGACTGCTGTAGTGATCCAGGCCTATCATGCTGTGGCTTCAGTAAAGGCTTCTAAGCTTTAATCATTGTCTTCCAGGCTGTAGTCTCTGACTTATTTGAAAAAGCTGATCTTCCCCTGAGTGACTTGTCTGGTTACATTTGTGGTACCTGACCTACTTTGCAGCACTTCCCTTGTTACCACCTCATCATCTGATGTCCCATGAAAGCACTCAGAATCGGAACTCACTCCCAATAAAGGCAGATAATTAAACAAAAATAAAAACACATTTGACAGCCCACAACAAAGGCAAATCTCCATGGCTTTTGCATGTGTTTGCCTGCTGAATCAGACAGTAGTTCCTGTCCCCACAGTGCTGTAGGATGTTGGATCGCCAAAATGACAAAAAAACAGAATAGTACTTTGCACTGTATTCTTTCTCTTCTCTGGAATCTCAGTGAACATCAGATACATTAATTAATCCTCCCTGTTTTCCTGAGGTTGACTGTTAGACCCGTTTAACAGGTGGGTAAACCAATGCACAAAAGTGTTGTGACTTGCCTTCTTTGAATTGAACACCCACTTTGGGTCAAGATGCTCCAGCACTCCAGGCTTTATTTAGAACAACCCATCATTTCATTAATGGTAGGCAATTTCCCTTCCTTTAGGATGAATCTTACATCCTCTCTATTTGCAATTTAAATATGAGAGATTAATGAGCCAATGGTAAAACTCCCTTTGAGTTTAAGAAGTGTAAGGACATGAAATTTCTTTCTGAAGAAGAGCTTGTGTGCTTGAAAACTATACTGTTTTTCTTCTTCCCCCCACCCCCACAATGTTATTAACCAGTTTAATAACACACGTTACTTCTCCCTGCAGGCCTATCTCCTCCTCTGAGCAAAATGCATCCAGGTTTTCAGACACTTAGCATGAGACCACATCACATTCGGAAAGGAAAGGTTGCTGCCATGTTTATGCAATACAGCAAAATAATTTCCAGTTGCAACGGTGAATACTGTCTTGGACTCTTAAACTTTCCTAACCAGTGGGCTCGTATTTCAATATGAAAAAATAGTCCTGTGAAGGTGAGGTTTCTAAACTTCCACCTGTACCTGACATGATAACTACAATGATCCCAAAATACGTCTGCTGATTGCAACTTTGTGGCACATACTAGTAGAAATTACAGTAAGCTCTCCCAGCTTTACAGACTTTCCTATAGTGAAACCATTTTATTAATCAGGAGATAATACAGTAGTTTCAGCCCACAGACTAAGAACTGAAATCAGTGGCACACATGATTTCAAAAGCCATCTCCCAGCAGCTTTCTCACCACTCACAAGTGTTTGGGAAAAAGTCACATCCCCTTAATCAAACAAATTAGTAAGGTAGATAAAGGAGATTTTATTTCCACTCGGTGCCAAAATACTAAGGACATTGGCACTTCCATTCTCCTTCTGTTGTCTTTTTGGCTCATTATCATGTGCCCAGTGTTAGCTGATGGCAGATGCCAGTTTCAGCTAACAGCATCCTGGACAATGCCTAGGACAGCTTCCATGAAGAAGAAGGGGGAAGGGGAGAAGCTTGCATGCTGCTGCATTACCCTTCTTCTTCCCTCTGGGATTGGCTCTTGTTCTACTGCAGACCTGAGAGGCTGCCTTTTCACTCAGTTGATTTAATTTAATTAGCCTCTGTGAAGCAGAGGCTTAAAGTTGCTAAACCAAAGCTCACAAGAATCCAGTTGACAAAATGCAAGGCGCAAAATCAAAAGCTAATTTTTTGCAAAATTCACTTGTGGACCAGCGTGAAATACATGGTAAAGATCAAAAAGTCTTAGGCATTTGTCAAAAATATGAGGCTTCAAAGACACAGTAATTTAGCTTAATTCTGAAGAGCATTAGCAGACCCGCAATAAAGAATTAAGTCTTGTTTCTGGTGCTTCAGTAAGATTTTCAGATATGTGGTTCTGTAATTCAACAAAATACTTCTCAGTATGTGTAAAATAATAATAAAAATATTCCTTGACCCATTTTCTTAAGCTTTATTCTGAATTATCTTTAGTTGTTTCTGAAAAAAAAGATTTTTTTCCCAAGAATGGAATAGCTACTGCTGTTGTTCTTTAATAGTTCCTCCTATTTTGAAAGAAATTATGCTGTCCAGCAGTATTTCCCATTTAAATTTATCACTGACTGTATCCAGTGTGTTCTCACTCTGATAGCTGTTTGAATGTATTTCAGTTGACTGGTTTATATTCCTGCTATCTTCTGAAGTTTCCCCCCGCACCAGCTGGTCAACCAGGAAACAGCAGGAGCTAAACTCTTCACCTTCTCAATTGACTTTTCTTCCTCTTTAGAAGATGCCAAATACTGGCATAGATTAGAACTTTTACCTCTGCCTTGACAAGGTTTTTGAAACAATGTCTACAATCATGGATTCCACAGATCCCCAACAATTCCTTTACAATTCCCAACAATTACAATATCTGTGTAACTTCACCAATGATGGAAGATTATTTGGCTCCCTCTCTCATAAGAGCACTTTGCAGGTCTAAACGAGCTTTCTTCAGCAGAAAAATCATGCTCTGGAAAATGTCTGTCTCTAATTATACAGTTCTTTTCATGATACATTTTACAATAAGAAGTAGTAAATGAAGTGCCAGTGGCAGTTCAGTAAGTCAAAAACATGATCAAGAAAACATTTTACCAAAAATTAACTTAAACCATTTTTTCTATATTTTAAATACACTTCTCTGAAATTCTGGAAGCTGAATGCTCTGCTTTGTCTACATTGCCTTCACACTAATTGATTATATTTTTTTCTATCACACTCTTCATTTTGGAACTTAATCATGCTCAATTTTCTGACTCTGGATGTGGAACTGATTGTAAAAGTAACAGGTTAGACCAGCATAGCAAATCTGTCTCTCCCTCACAAGCTGCTCTGCTCAGTCCCTCTGTGTCTTTCACTTAGTTGAATTGAATTATGCAGTGGTCAACTCTCATCTGTACAATGGCTTTTGCAAGACTGCTGAATGTCTGTTTTTGGCATGGTCTCATTTAGCAGATATTCCCATGTGGCTTCCATGCATCCTCATACTAATACTGTTCCCTGTGTAAACACATGGATTGCATTACTTGATGCCCTTTTGATCTAAACATTAAAAAAAAACAACAACCCCTCCCCCCCCCTCCAAACTCAAACTAATAAGAAGTCAGGTTTCTTTTCAAGCTACTGGGCAACAGCACAACTTCCTTCTTCTGGCTCCTTCACCTGCGGCTGCTGACTGGTGTGGATCATTTCTGCAACCCTAGTTGCATTTGGAATGTCTGTTTTCTCTTTCACTGGCACTGGCTGTTCCCTTTAATTTGTGTGTGTGTTTTTCCCCTTTCTCTAATTTTTTGGCCTCCGAACATCCCCTGAGTCTTCAGCTACTGCTAAAACATAGTTCATCGGCACTTGCCTGCTTGCTCCTGCAGGGTGGGAAAGCATTAAAACTTTGGGAAGGATGGTCAATCTCTCTTTGCCAGCCTGTTTTTTGAGGCAAATTCTTCACTAGCATAAATAGCTGAGCTTCTATGAATCCACACTACTTAAGCTGAGGATCTAACATTCTGTGATTCTGTGATTCTGTGATCTGGGCCTTTGATTTACTTTTCCCAGCTGTAACCATACTGGCTTGTTCAATTACTTTTATAACTATGCCATTCAATTCCGTCTGAGCAGTACTGTGGCACCGTGATTTAGCTAAGACCCTACTTAGCACAGAATTTATTGTCTCAGTAGATAAATGATTACTGTACACTATATCTCCTAATAACTTGAATACTACTGATAACGTAACTTGTACAGCACGTTTGATGTGGAAGAGTCCCAAGTGCTTTATAAACATAGTATATGAACTATATAAAAAGATAACTTTGCTCCCTGCTGAAATGCAGCCATCTCTGCTGTGAAGCGGGCATAACTGCATTGCAGAACAGTCTGGGATGCAAAGTGATGTCCGACTGAAACTGCAAGGGGAATTTTTTGTATATAGAATATAATTCCCCAAGCTGGATGTCAGACAGGACTCTGGGAACATCCTGGATCTTGGACGAACTGCCAATGGGAGATGGAGATGTTACTACAGGCATACATGCTCTTGCTTCTTGATCAATTCCAAGTGGGTAACTTGTTGTCTTTTAATGTCCTTTTTAACGCTTATCTTTTTTATCAGCTGCTCTTTCTGTAGCCTTATTATGTGTCATGTTCAGATTTCTCTCTTCTTACATTTCCTCTCCTATGTTTCACACATCCCAGTATTTCCTCCCCGCCCCCACCTTTTTTTTCATCCAAAGCACTCCTAGTCCTAGCAAAAAGGACAAAATTAGCTGTTTACATCATGTTGTTGAATAAAAACTTTGCTATATGAGGGTAATACATTTCACCATATGATTACATACAGAATTTGCACAATCAAAAATACCAAAACGTATTTTTTTGGTTTTCCCATTACTTAAACAAATTCTGCCCTCCCTCCACCCACCCAGGATCATGCTATTGAGGGATGGTGAAATTTCCTAAGTGGAGTCTCCATACAAAGATCCTCTCCACACAACTCCCCCAAAACTCCTTAAGTCTTACACTAAAATCAATGGCAAAACTCTTTAAGCTCAGGTGAATGTTGGCAGTCATAAAAATGACCACTATAATTTTTCAGCTCTCTTTATGAACCAGCCCTCCATGGGCTCCTGAGTTGCCCCATAAACAAACAGAGCAGAGAGACCGCTTGGCAGCACACCCTGGCTCAGCTACCCTTGGGCAAGGCTTTCACTCCAAAACACACCACTGGGTGTCAAGGGCTATTTCAGTGTCTGCTCCACCTATGCTTGGCTGTCCAACATCTCAGTAGGGGCCTTGACCAACTTTGGAGAGATTTGGAGCAGTCTCCATACTGCCCTGGGCTAGGAGTCAGTGTCCCGAGTCTGATCAGAATGGCTGGGAATGCTGATTGTGTCCCTGAGAGGTCCCTTTTATCTGCAGGCACCAAAATTTGGGTCAAACTGAGAATCTCCTTGCATGTCTTCAAATGTTAACTATTAAACGTGAAACATTTAGAGAAGACTATGCTGCCTGACCCTTGTCTCTCCCTCTCTATCTAGTGTGCTCTCCTTCTCTAATGCCAATTCTTCATTCTGCTAAGTGAAATCAAATGACAAAGATCACCAAACTATGCTGGGTGAAATGTGATATTTTTTTCCTGACTTTGTTGCAACATTGTCTCACTTTCTGTGTGAAATGTTCCACTCAGCTCCACTCTGTAATCAAAGGCTGATGAAATATCATGGCTCAATTAATTACTCTAGTGCCTAGCAGCACTGCTGAAGTTGGTGGGTGGAGAACTCATTCCTTTTAGTTTTGCATTGAGTTCTATCCTGCCACATAAGTTCTCAGGTCAGGATCTCAACATTTACTTTGTGGAGAGTTTCATTTGAACTTCACACATCAGGAAAAATGCTTTTCCATTTTGATACAGTGCTAAAGTAAATGTTTATTTGTTTTACTTTGAATAGCATCGTCTTTTTTTCCCTGACCTGTGCACCTTGAATTGCTTTGAAATTTTTGTGTTATTGTCCCTTTCACTGAATTGATTTTCTTTGTCAGATGGTTTTCTGTGTGCATGATGAATCCCTAGTAAATTTCCAACTAACTATGCAACTATGTGGATGAGAGGGATGTTGGTTACAACAAGAGCTGGAGTATCTTAGAATGAAAAAGAGAAAAATCTTTCCTGTCAGTCCGTCCATTTCCTTCTTGAAGCAAGAAAGAATCAAAGCTCTTTTTTTGGCTGGAAAATTTGCAGATGTTAATTTTTGTGTATTTAATTGGCTACATTGTCAGTGACGTGAACTTTTGCTAAGGGAAACTAAAAATACTTGAATAATAAACAGAAATGGACTATGATAATTATATGTGTTATTTACTGCAAAGTATTGAATTTATTATCGTGGACATCGTTGTCATCAGGGTTATCGCTGTTGTTATAGATTTGTTGAGATGCATCATTCAAAACCCAGAGGAGCTGACTGTGCTAGGAGCTGACTGTGCTATGCACTTGGTGAACACAATATAAAAATCTGGTCCCTGCTGCAAAGAGCTTGTAGGCCAGGGGAAGAATTGGTAGTGCAGTTTTTTTTTTTTCTTTCTGAAAGAATAATTCATTTGTGATTAAATGTCTTTTATTTTCTCACAGATGATTTATAGATGCTTTAAAAACTCTGGGACTGCTCTAAACTCCATTGAAATAAATGTAAAAGCACAGCTAGGACTGATTTATTCCTTGTCATATGGAAACCTACAGCTTATACATTTCTGTAGCACTGAAATGCAACCACTTCTCATGTGGAATACAGCAACTTTTACACAGTTTTTTTCAATAAAAAAATAAGAAGCTTGACTCTTTAATGACAGAAAACAAAGAAGACTATCTTTATCTCATCAAGCTTCTTGGCAGAGCGTGAGCAGATCTGGCCTAGTGCAATTATTGTCTTCTTTTGAGTTTGCTGAGGATACTGGCGTAATATCTCTGTTTTTTCCATCTGATCTCAAGTGACCGCAACTGTTCAGGGCTTTGGTTTTCTCTGATCTAAATGATTGCAGCTCAAGCACCAGAGTGTCCCCAAGCACCATGCTGGGAGGCTGGCTCCGCACTGACTCAGAGGGAGCATTCCCATCTAGCTGACTCACCAGCACTCAAGTGCACTGCCAGCAATCCAGATATTAAACTGATCCTCCATCAACACGGGGAGGGGGAGGGAAGAAAACAGATTAGTTTTTAAAAATGAAATACTGATGGTATTGAGTGCATCAGTTGGACCATTTTGCCATATGCAATAGACCAAACAAAACAACTTAAATGGCCAAGTTATTTAAGTTTGCAAAGCAGATGCTGTGAGAGCTTCTGCCTTTTTTTTCACGGGGTTGTTTATTACATATTGCATCCAGACAAATTCATCGTCCTTTCAATGGGACTTCACAAGCAAGGCTTGTGAACTTAATTTTTCCACCTCTGTCTCTAGCTAGACTGTGTGAAATGCTTTTAAAGAGAAGATTTGTAGAATCATTATCTTTTATTAGATCAACTGATAGGGTTGGTAAAAAAAAAACAAAAAACAAGCTTTAAGGCACATGGACTCTTCTTCAGGTTTGAAACCATATTAAGGAAGCAGTAATAAAGAGCATGCTATATGACTTATTATTGTTTGGGTTTTTTTCCATGTAAAGTTTTTTGCAATGTAACAAATAATGCTTTTGCGGTAGATGTGTCACTGGTGTTGGATGATGTAAGCTTTCGTTATCTTCCCCCAAAAAAATCAGATTACAGTTTTTTTTCACATAGAAAGTGAAAACCAATATTACCAATCAAAATGTTCAGTTGAATAAAGAGATTTTACTTCAATAATTTTGACAATTTTAAATTTTCCAACAGCTTTTACTCTAGTGAACTTAATTCCATAGCAGAAATTTACTTCTAAGAATAATAATTCCGCCCTGTTAAAATCCTTTTTGACTGTAAACAGTTGACAAGATTGACTGCTTCCCGTTTCAGTTTGACAGAGTTACATACTCAGATGGGGAAATGGTTTTCAGCGAACCCCTGAGGAGTGCTACGCATGACAGTCTAACTCTGAATTCAGTTTTAGGAACTTTTAGAAGGAAATTGCATTACAGCGCTGTTCCTGCCTTGATGATCGAGGATTATGTGACTAGGTTTTTTTCAGTGGAGGGATGTCAGCCTTAGTTTTGCAAGTGAAAACATTTAGGGAATGTATAGGAAAGAGTAGTAGCAGGGGAACAGCTAACCTTGAATTTCATGGGCATTATGCCTATAGTAATGATTCAGAAAAATCCCTCACATAAGTTAGAGGGGTTTCCTCAAACTTCACCTCTTTCCTTCCTCTTTATCTTCCATTTTCCTTCCCTGGTTGTAGGGTCCCTCTAGATGAGTGGTGTTTATTGTATATTTTCCCTTGGCTAATGTGAAAGATTACTGTGTTTTTTGGATGGAAAGTCATGTGTTTTCTGTTATTCTACATGTTTAATTTAGCTCATGGACAGAAGCCCAATAATGGAACATGGATACATTATAAATCAATTATTTTTCCAGCTTTTCAGCTCCAAGGCAAATGTAGGTGAGATACAAAAATATAACAGAAAATAATACTTTCATTTTTTGTTAATTCAGGTTAAATGTTTTGCTATATATTAAGAGAAGTTTTAATATAAAATTTACTTTGTAGCAGTGCCAGAATGTAAACCTTTACTTGAAAGTGAACAATGTATAATAATGGAATTCTGATTCACAGCAGGAGAAAAATACTGCTGAAGCAAATAATATTTTAATGAAATACTTCAGTGGAAGTAAAAAAATATATTTTTAGGACTGATAAGAAGGAAATGACAGTAGCCAGTGAAGATCGTGTGAGTCTGGCCATTACCCCATGCCAAGAAAAGAACCAAATTTATTGCACATTAAGGGGAAAGATGAGGTAGTTTGATTGAGAAAGTGTGCTTAGTTTTGTAACAATAGACCTTAAGCAGCTGTAGGTTTTTGTGCTAAATCTTATTACAAGAGTTAGATTGTTTAACCTTCTTTGGGGAAAAAAAAATGCCCAGAAAAAATGAAGAAAATATTTGAGTTCTTAATACCTCAGTGTACATTGGAGAACCATCCTTCTTTCTGTAATAACACATGAAGTGCAGTGCACTAGATTGCATTTTTAATGCTTCAAGAACATTACTTTGCAATGAATGTGCTTCAGAAAAACAGTTTTGCTGTGTATTTTATTGGCTGAGTTAACACAACAAATACTATAAATCCAGTAATTACTAATTGCCTCCTCCATTATAACGCAAGAAATGAATCATAAACCTTTTATTAATTTAACAGTGGACTACAGGAAGGATTAATCTTCCAGTGAAGCATTTTTCATATTTACCTGGTTCCTTCTGTTATACTGTACTCATTTTCTCTTCCCAGTCTTCCTATTCAATGCTCTGTAGTGGCCCCTACTGGGATAGATGTGCCCAAAACTTATCGGCAGCTTTGGCATCTGGTGATAAATTTAGCTGTTGGTGGTTTAGCAGTTACCCCTTGGTGGGGAGAAGAAACAAAATTAGGAGGCAATTCTAAGTAACCTTTTACCATCCATGGCTCTAGTTGTGGCATACATACTGCTGCTACTTCTGCAATGCACCATCTCAGGGTGCCTGAAAGCTTGTGCAAAGATGAGCCTGACAAAGGGAAACTGAGGAGCAGTTTAAATTGCACGAATGAATACTATTAGGAGTCAAATATTTATGCAGATTTTGCATTGAGCCCCTGACATAACTTAATTATGCACCTGGATTCATTTTCTCTTCATACAGTTGGAATTGTTAATAAATCTGGAGATTTCTCTTGAATTTGATATGTTTACAACAGAGTTCTGATGCCTTTTTCATGTGGTATTTACCTTTATTACTATTAATAATGATCTTGGATCATAATGTCACTGAGAAACCCTAACTCAGATCTGACCCTTGCTGGCAAGAGATGTACAAATGCATGTGAAGTGGCAGCTCCTGCTCCACAAAGTTTGTAAAGTGTAGTGCAGAGGGAAGAAATTGTTTTACTTTTCAATTCAATCAGTGGCTGAATCAGGCAGACAGCTAAGATCTTGTGTAGTTACAAGTTCTATTTGTTCTGTACTGTCTCCTTTCAAGCCTAAAAATCCATATGAAATCTTTCACATTACTCACTCTGCACAAAGGATGCTATCCAGCATATACAGCACAAATGGTCCTCTTTAGGAGAAAAATTCCCTGTAAGCATTTTATTTGTTTCAAAACTGAACTCAGTTGTAAGAGTAATAGGTGACTTGGGGCAGAAGACTATGTTTTGAGGGGGGAATAAATCTTGTGCACTTTGAGGCCTCTTTCCGTCTTTCTGACAGGATAACACAGCCTTAACTTTGTAATGTCTTACACCTACCAAGATACAGGCAGGTGGTGTAAAGGGCTGAAGTGTAAATGGGAGTTCCTCCTGTAGTACTCACCTTTGATCTCTATTTATCAGTGAAAAGCAGAAGCAACTCTCCTGTAACTGGTGGGTTTACAGCATTTTACAGCTAGAAATTGACCCAGACTCCCAAGTAAACTACCCAATTCTGGAAGCAGAAAATAATACGAAAAGGGAGTAGAAGACACTGAGAAAATAAAGGTTAAAGGTTTGAATTAACCTATAGGAATCGACTTAGGAATTATTTCTTCCCCTCTTCAAATACCAAGAAGGTGTGAGAAATCAAATTAGTTTGAACTCATTAGTTTTACGGCATTTAAGGTCAAAATATGATAAGGACAGAAGCCATAGAGATTTGCCAAGAGAAGCTGTGGATGCCCCATCCCTGGAGGAGTTCAAGGCCAGGCTGGATGAGGCTTTGAGCAACCTGGTCTGGCAGAAGGTGTCCCTGCCCATGGCAGGGAGTTGGAACTAGATGATCTTTAAGGTCACTTCCAACACAAACCAATCTATGAATCTATGATTCTATGAATATGCATACTGCTCTAGAGACTTTACAATCTGAATCAGTTCCTGGAAACTTCTTCATACAGGACCCTTCTCCCACCTCCCCGTATTTCTGGACCTGAATGGTCCATGCATATGAGTAAACATGTAGGCGAATTTGGTAAGGACTGAGGTCTTGAAGCCTGGTGAAGTGCACAGGAGGACAAAGTAACCATGTAGCATGAAGCTGGGTAAGAGGATAAGATTACAACATGATCAGCGTTCAGCAACAAGAACAAGAAAAAAATCCTCCAGTAAGCTCAGCTTGCTGCTTCCGTTGTTGCACACTGTCCTGGTGTTTAGAGCTGTACATGTAAATAGAGCAAATATTTTCATTCCCAGACACCTTTTTAGTCTGCCAGGATGTCACCATTTTCCTCCTTGAAATACCAATCCCAACTCTTGCTTTCTTTTGGATGTCACACTATCTCAAATTATCTGATATAATGATAGGTAATGTGATAGTATGAGAGAATATGGCCAGAACAGCAGTATTGTTTGCATTACAGATTGAATCACCAGTGTGATGATGTTTTGATTTAAACTCAGCCCCTCTTCCCTTTTGTATTTCAATGACTGAACTTAAGTGGACAACTTAATTTCTCTTGATCTGTATTTACATGTGAAGAGTCAAACAGTGGAATATATCAGTAGAAATATTCCTCATCAGGGTCCACCTACAGCACGTTAGATTACAGGTTTCTCAGAATGTAATTTATTGCTTGCTTTTTAGCTTGTTTTGGGTGTCCATGCCCAGGTACGGGCAGCAGTGGGGTGTGAGGTGGCCTCTGTGAGGCGAGGCTGGGCCTGCCCCATGCCAGACACAGCCGGTTCCCCGCTGGTTCCAGCTGGCTCCAACAGCCCCACCACAGGACACAGCTGCACCCATCAGCCCCACTGATGGTGCCTCTGGGAAAACATATTTAAGAAAGGACAGAAAGTGCTGCACAGAGGGAGGAAGGGCAGGGAACAAAAAGAGAGAGGAACAGCAGAGGGAACATCAAGGTTCCAAGGATGTGGACAATGATGAGGACAAGGTGCTCCATGGTGGAGCAGATGTCCACACTGCAGCCTGTGGAGATGACCATGGCAGAGCAGGTGGGTATTTCCTGAAGGAGCTGTGGCCCACGGAAAAGAGCTCACCCTGGAGTCAGGGAAAAGTGTGAGAGAGAGGGACCATCAGACAGAAATCTTTACATTTCTTTGTGTTTTTAGTGTTTTCCAGTTTCTTTCTGACTTGAAGAACTCAGAATATTATATTTACACTTATTTACCAAGCTTCAAAACTGTGTTCTCACATGGGGAACTGTGGTAATGTTCATTTTAAAGTAACGTTCTAGTGATAGAGCAACCAGACTGACATGATCAGAGACAGACCATGGGGTTCCTAGTGCTTGTCTGTTAGTTTTATGGTCCAAGTTAAGTCATCTTTGATTCTGAAATGCTTCAAAGCTCCTAACTGTCAGATACCTTTTTACTATTTGTCCAAATCCTGTTGCTGAATGCATTTTTCCTACTTTTGGTCATTTCATGTTGGTCTCTCCAAACCTGGACTCACAGGAGATGTTGCCTTGTGTTTTACTTTGTCTGTCTTACCCCAGCAGTTCTAAGCCAAATCTAGTATTCAGAAATGACAGATCAGCCTCCTGCATAGTCATGAGAGTGAACGCAACTGGAAGGAGAGAGGGGAAGGAAAACCGTTCTTGCTGCAAGACTTCTGATCTCATGAGACGTCACTTTTACAGGTTTTTTGTCCATACCACTGGAGTCTGAAATACTTCTTAAAGAAGAAGAACTCTACTTCCCCCAAACTGAAATTCTCACATAACTCCAGAAGCCAGATTTTTTTTTTAAAGAATATTTTTTAAAGAAAAAAAAGATTAAAAAAAATTCCTAGCTCCCATGCCATTGGTTAGGAAGATTAAGGAGGGCAAAGAGAGATATTGAAAGCTAAAATCACTGCTAGTTCAAATCAAGAGAAGCCTCTGGACAATCTAGCTGTTTAGTCTGTTCTGTAAAGTACAGTTCTATCTACAATTACAGCTCTATAAAGAAGCTCATGGTCCCCAACAAAACATGCTATAACTGTCCCTAATAGCTGACTGACCATTTGTTACAGACTTTCATTTCTTGACTAAATACTAGTTGCTGTGGAGGAGTTTGAGTGAATTTGGGTAAATATATATATATATATTTGTATATATGTTTTATATATTAAAAAACAAAACCCAAATGTGAGCAAGCAATAACAAATGTAAATTTTATGCATACCTATGTAAGGTTTTAATGACATTGTCTCAGGGTTAAGGTTCATGAACAAAACAGTCATAAAGGACTATTGCCTGTCACAGCTGCTAAAAATGAAGTAGAGGAAGAAGAAGAAGGAAATAAAAGAAAAAAGTTTTTGTTAATTAAAAGGATTTTGCCTTAGAATCAAAGAGGCTGTGGATGAAGAAATCTGCAGAAATTATCTAAGGCCGCCTCAACCTTAGCATTTATTATTCAACACCTCACTCATTGCCCTGATTATAAATATTTAATCACTCAACAACTGTAAGTGCTTGTGTCTTCCTGGAGGATCTGCAAGCATTAGGAAATAAAGGGATGGGGGGAGCGGGGAGAAGGGGGACTAGAAAGGCAAAGAGCCTAAAAGATGTGTCGAGATTATGCAGGGACAAGTGAAAAGGTGTGAAGGACACCACTGAATTGGGTCTTTGTAATCAGGTTGCACGAACACCTGAACGCTAATTCATTTTGTTTCTATTCACTGGACTTCAAAGCCATAATTTTTTTTATTGCGTGGCAGTCTCTGACAGAGGGTGCCCTTGGAGAACAGGCAGAAAATGTTCTTAATGAAAGCAGAGCCCCGAGCAGTGAGAGGTGCCATCCATGTACCCTCCTTTGTCTGTCACAAAAAAAGCAGGCGAGCTTGGCAGGCTTTTGGGCCTATCAATAATGCATGAGAAGAATTACATCCACCCTGATGCCAGGAGAAGGGAACGGCAGAGAACAGGGTTGTGTTACACTACCCTGAAAGTACCTTTACTTCCTATACATCCTCCCTCTCTATACAGAATGCATACTTTTGAAGGTTCGTAATGCATGGCTTACATGCTCTCTGAAGGAGTGGTGTTGCTTTCTGCACGTGTAAGGAGTATGCAGATTTTCATTCAATGCTACTGGAGTATAGAGTATGGTGTTCCAGCCTGAAATCCTGGGAGGTTAGTTGTAACAGTAGTATGTAGTATGTAGTTTCAAATTGTGAAGGAAAAAAAGACCTTAAAAACATAGGGGGGAAGCCCTCTTCGCTTCTTAATACTTGACATTGTTTGGAGTGTCCCCAATTTGCCTTCACTGTGAGGATTCCGGTTTAGACATTAAAGTATTTCATCTTCTTTTCCTTTGTTTTTTTTCCGCTCAGCACTGGAAAGAAAAATAAATATCTTAAGAAGAGTAAGTTTTGAATATATTTTAATGTAAGAATGAGGAACTTCCAAAGCCTCAACATATTCAAAGGTACAGCATAAAATTAAGAATACATGCTACAAACTACGATTGTTTTTTAGCTTCTCTCCTGTAACAAGAGCTGCACCCTTGAGGGCTTATTTCTTTCCGACAATATTGTGCACTTTTCATAATTTCTTGTATAAACATGTCCTCCACAAGCACAGCCACTGGTAATTTGGCAAAGTACTCAGAGGTCTGTATTTTCTTCCCAGAAGTTTCAGAATACAGTGTAGGCATTCTGCAGTTTGCCCCAGCCAGTTCTGGTGCAGATTTTCCAAGCAATTTTTCCCAAAGCACAGCTGAGAGTTAAATGCTTACTTGCATATTTTATTCAGCTCAGTTCAGTCGAAGTGCTACTCCTGAAGCAGAAGGAAGTTCTTGTCAAGTGTTTCGTCCTTCAGCTCTGCAGTTAAGACTTTGATGGGTATGGTGAACCAAGATCTCTTGTGTCCCGGGGGGACTAAGGAAGTCTAAGCATGCAGTTAAATTTAATACATCATACTTATAAAATCTGAATTGGAAAAAGTGAGCTAACTGGGCAAGCAATGGGTGGATTTGAGAATTTAAGTCTTCCCTGTGTAGGCAAAGGGACTGCACAGAGCAGTCTGCTCTTCCATGTCAGGGATGCTGCGACGTTTGCCTCGATGGAGCCTAATGACCAAATAAAAGTCTCAGGGGAAGAAGATAGATCTGAGGTATCCAAATGAAAATGGTTGTGCTCTTCATTGTAGTGCAGGTGGATGTCCAGAATGTCCAGAAGTTGCAAGTGGTCTTATGATTGTTAACAATAGCCTTGGGAAAATAGAGAAGATGCCAAGGCAGTAAAGAAAAAACCTGAAACTCTACTTTCTGTAAAGAAAGAAATTCATTCTTTTAGCAGGGTTTGCATTTTTTGTAGCTTCCCTGTGAGGGACCACAGGGATCTACAATGGGAGCTATGAGATGTTGTTTTGAAGGGATTAATATTGTCTCCTCCAACACAGACAAATAGGAGACTATTAGTTATGCTGTATCAGCAAGCTGGTACCTTATAATCTTAAAGTGGAAGATTTGTAGCCAGCCCTGTTTACTGTGATTCCACATTTGTAACACATACCTCGAGAGAAAGACAACCCATACAATAACAGGGCCTTCCTCTTAAACTACTTCCTTCCTTTACAGTGGTCGTTTTGGAGAAATGCAGTTTGAAAGGGAAAAGTGTCATCATTATGGAACTTAATCCTGGTAGGTGTTTGAGATGGAGCTTGGGGTGATTGTAGCTAATCTTTCAATAACAGCACTCGAAGCCCTATGCTATTCTACGAAGCCCTGGAAGGCTGGCTCACTTGCCCTCTGTTTTCACAAAAACACTCAGAGATGGGAGCCCACTGCCAGACTCAAAAGTAGCGTCGATGTGACATGATTCCTTTTGCTTATGGCTATCCAGACCTCACAGTGCTCCTGGGAGATTCAGATAAGGTGTATATCCCTCTTTATCATTGCAGGAGATGTTACCTGCTTAGAAAGCTAACCTACAACCTGTAAATCTTGTTGCGATAATGAAGCTTGGCATTGCCTGTGGGCCATCTCCTCCTCCTCCTCTCTTTCTCCTTCTCTTTGTGCCTGGGGCTGGCCACAGCCGGAGCTAAGAGCATGCTTCTGCTGTGATGCCAAGCAGCCCTAGGCTTCTGCCAAGCAACTGCCTGTTTTGTCTTTGGCCGCTGTGTGTAAAATGGCAGATCTAATGAGACAACGTGGAGCAGCTGGTTTTGTCTGTTCCTCTGGCACAAGTGATTATAGCCACAAGTCGGGGTGTGAATGATTTGTACCTCAAAGACCATTTTCACCTAGGTGAACTCCTTTGAAAATTCCTTAGAGATGGTGATTTCTTGGCCCCAGCCCTAACACTTCACTTGTGCCAGACTCCACTCTTTGTCCTCTCCCCCTGCAGTTTCCCTCCCAGATGCATCATAGGTGCAAAGCCCCACCAGTTCTTAAGCAAGTGACCCGCTCAGAGTCAAAGCTTTTTGAAAAGGGTCCCCAGTCGTGCCGTAAAGGAGACACAGAGGGACAGACGTTCCCCCTCTGCCTTCTTCAGAATGCATATCCCAAAATGTCAGCTCAGGTATCACCCCTCATTCACGGTCTGTGAAGATGTTAGTGGTGCTTGCTCTCTGCAAGAAAACCATAATCCGTAAACATCCTAATGGCAGATTGTAGTTCTGGATTCAAATGTAAAGACACAGTTAATTCTGAGAGGTCTGTTCTTTCCTTGGTTTATGCAGATGAGTAATATTAATGGGACTTACACATATGGACATCAAGGGAAAGCTTACTTTGCTTTAAATTAATACATATAAAACTTTTTTTTTTTGACACGACTGTCTTCAAACTGCACTAAAGTACCCGATGCCCTGAACTGAACTAGAAAAATGTTGTAATTTATATAATTGTTAGTGCTTCTTTACCTCCCTTTGTTTTGCTCTGCTCTGCTCTTTTTTTTTTTTCCCAGAGAATGAAGATAACTCGTGCAATGCAGTTTTGATAAAGTAAAGATTAAATAAAAACAACAAAAAAATCTCTATGTATACTGTACTTTTCTTAGTAAGATCAGTGTGCAATGTGTCATCTTTCTCTCTCCTCCTTGGAGAGATAAAAGGTGACTCATTACCTTGCTTCACTTTAATATTTTAGATATATGAAAAGACAGAGACAGTAACAAGAGAGTCAGTGAACAGGAATATGAATGCTGGGGGTGGGGGAAGAAGGTTTGGAATGATACATAAAGAGGAGAAGTTGAAGTGAAAAAATGTTCTGGAGAATAAGCATACTTGCTTTTGATGGGGGAGGTAGGGACAAGTGCACTTCTGTTTACTTAATTAGCATGTGGAATACTTTGGAATAAGTTATATGCATTTTGATCCCATATGAATTATTATAATAGCTTGCCAACATAAAAACATTTGGAAATGCCAAACAGTGTAGTGAATCTTTAAAAGAGCCTGTTTGCAATCAATGGTTGTTTTATGTTCCTATTAGAGAATGGAATGATATATGACATTGCTGCGTGATATACTGCACCCCAGTTTACTGAATTTATCAGAGAAACAAACAAGACCATAATGACTCAAAAGCACTGAGGGTAGCAGAGACCTGTGTGGGCTTCCCAATAGTTTAGCTAATCCTTCACAGCATATTGTATGCTGAAACACACTATCGTTTTTTCACTCCTTCCTTCTAAGTCATTACATAAGGACCCGTTTTAACATACAATATTGAAAAATCTCTATTGCAGTCCATAATTTTTGTGAATTTGATTAAATCTCCATGACAGAAAGTGAGGTATTATAACACATGCACTTGTATTGCAAAGGTCCTGCTGTAGTTGATGCTTAGATGTCTTATTATGTTCAAACAAACTGTCCTGAGAAAATAATTTAGTGAGAAATGAACTTAGAGAACTAAAAGCATTTAGATCTGAACAAATTACTGAGCAAAATTGCCTTGCCATGAAAACTTAGACTCATTGTCAAAGATGTTTAGTCTACTCCGAATGTTTGATCTATAAGGGCTCTATTCAGAGCAAATTTCCTTTTCCACGGTTTTGGCCACAGAGACTCCATGAGGCTTCTACAACTTGGCACTTAGAGTTCCCTCAGCTTGGTTTTAGAGCCAAACGTTTCTGGGCACTCCTCCGGAGGAGCTTTGGCTCAAGACTTTGGCAAAAGCCACCGACTAGATCTGAGCAAAAAAGTTGTGCCTACCTTTGTGCCCTTATGTGAGGGAGCCATTGACTGATAACATCAGATCTGTTCAGTCCCTTCTCCTAGGGGGGAATAGTGATATCAGAGAGTGCAAAGAGTCCTTCTAGGCAGGCTGACAGCATCACTAGGGGCATACACAAGTGACTTCCTTATGCTTGTCTGTACTCTGCTAGAAATATGGGAGAGGGCTCTGGCACACGGGTTTGTCACAACTTGCTGTGGATCTACTTGTATCTACAAATTGACTGGCATGCTAACAGATGGTCTTTCTTCTGTGCATTTATCTTGCTTAAATATGGCACTGTCCCTGATGCTGAATGGCTGCTGGCTTCCACCCCAGAGGTGGCTGCATTTCAGTGTCAGATGAGGGAATAAAATGCCCTAGGACTCTTTGCAAGGAAAGAAAGCTGTACAAATATAATGTGCTGCTCATGCAGTGCTTGCACAATTTATGGATGTTTTTAGTGTTGATTTTCTAGTAAACCCTTATCCTTCTGAGATGGTACAAGATCTGTTCTCATCTGGTTCATACGCAGTGGTCTGGAACCTCTATGAATCAGGACATGGAACAAGTCTGGCTTAAGAATTGTCTCAGGCAGAGGCAGAAAGGAAATGTCTTGCTGCCTCTGCAGTGTCCTCTACCAAGTTGTACATGAGAAGGCTAATGCCACACAGTGTCTGTACAAAACTGGGCTTTGCTCACAGGCTAAAAAAATTACTGTTGCCATCATTTTTGTTGAAACCTGTCATAATACCAGTCTCCTTTTGACCTCAGAGTCCCAGAGGGTTATACAGCTGCAGCAGGAGGGGCACAGACATGTGGTCCTTTCTACTGAAACCTTGAAAGAAACGGCTAATTCTCTCCCCAGAAAGGCTGGTGTCAAGCAAATGGCACCACATTTTGCCTCACTTTTTATGTCTCCCAGAAGGGCCAGCTTCCCCTATGTATGAGGAGTCATTTTGGCTTTCTGGTGCACCATGCTTCTCAAAGTGTTTGCCACAGCTGTATGGTCATGCTGCCCCTAGCTTGTTGCCTTTGCCAATGCACTACAGCTGATTCTGCAAGAAGCTCTGGCTGGTGCTGCCTGGGCAGCCATTCAGCTAGGGCAACATCTGCTGCAGGAGGCTGATTTCTACCTCCTTTGACCCTGTGCAAAGACTGTCTGCTTCTTAATCCAGGTGCATCCCCATGTGCAATGCTCTTGGGTTCCAAGACTTTCTGAGCAGCTTGTCACTTGATACATCTGATTACCATAGTCGTACTAGACTTTACATAACACATCTACATACATGTTGACACCTCACATGATAGTCAGAGAATTTCCCAGACACCCTTTGCAATGTAATGTTGCACCAAATTCATCAAAGCTGGCACAGGGAGACATAAATCATAGTTCCAAGCCCTACCCTGGGCATTTGAGCTGCATGATCTCCCTAGGGGATAGCCAAAGTTTCCAGATGCTACTGATTTTCCTTTTTGTTTTTTTTCCCCCAGCTTTTCTATCACTGAGCAAACACTTAGAGAAGGGATTCTAAATCACTGTAGTTTACCAGCTGTGAAAGTTCCAACCTGACTTGTGATTTAGGCCAGGTGCATCAGGTGTGTGGAGTGTAACTGAACTATTGGACGTGTCAGGTCAGAAAACATATTCTGTCACCTCAAAGGAAGTTGGACACAGTCAGAACTTTACTGTCAAAACCACCCAGGCATGTTTGCTCCATCACTCCCCTACGACAACAATTCTGCAAGTCATACTTAATGTAAATAAAGAATGTTGTCCTTTCTCGTTCAGCTTATATCCTTCTTTCAGTCTTATCCTGTTTTATCTTTTTCTTTAAAAAGTATCTTGTTTTCACCTATCAGCTGTATGCAGAATTGTGATTTCCATTTTCATATTCTTAAATATCAGGTATGCTTTAGCCTTTCCCATTATTTTTCCATGTAGCTACCTTCTGATAATTTATTTATTTGTTGCTCCAGATAGTGTCCTTTCTTATCAATTGTCCAGGACACTAATTCAATTTGTGTGGAAGACCACAGTTATGTAAGAAAGGGCTATGACCTCAGTATATGATATCCTATGAAATGATTTTTTCTGCATCTTTGGTCTGCACTTGACTTGGTCTTTATTTGTTGCTATGTTATATACGCTATATGTAGAACTCATATTAATTTTTGATTTTTAATCACTACTTCTAGATCTTCCTTCTGGATCATTTCTTAGATGTTCTATCCCACAGATTATTTCCCTGCAGTATTTCTTGTATCTGGCTGTATTGCTGTACATTGAAATGATTGGAAATTTCTTTTGTTTACTCTCTGTTCATGCTGTTGTAATTAAATAATCTAAATCTTCATTCCTCTCCTTTACATCTCCTGCACATTTAGTATCATCCACTAATTTTGTCAATATGTTGCTTACTCTGTGTTTGAGATGGTTAACAAAGATGTTACATAAGACCAAAGGCTGATCCCTCTGGTGGCCTGGTAGGCACCACTCCTCAATCATTACACTGTGGTTTATCATTACCCTTTCTTTGCAGTCTTGTTTACCCATTTATCCGTTAATGTTTGTTTTCAATCCACATAACACTGTTCTTCTTCAAGCCAACTTCAATTAAGTTTTCAAGTAAGGTTTTGTCAGACACTGTATCAAATGTTTTTCTAAAATCCAAATACATTACATCTGACGCTTTCTGTTCATCCATTAATTTTGCCGCTTTATCCAAATACACGACAGAGGTTGTCTAGCAGATTAAGGAGGAATTTTTCAGAGGACTCAAGTCTGTGCTCCGTGTTCATGCAATTTGCATATATTAAAGTTATAGCAATATTTTTGTGCCCAAAAATAAATTGCAAGGGTAAATCAAAGTAGTTGTTTCTCTACCACCTTGTTTGCACCAGCTTCAAATATTTACAGGACAAATATCTAAATTTCTATCTGGAATTCAACTGCATATGGAAACACTTGCAGATGAAAAACAAAAGGCATGTCAGAAAAATCTGATTATTTTTACATATGTTAGTGGCTTTTGATTATCTAAAGAATATCCATAGATGCAGCTTTTGTTGCTTGAAATTGAAATGCATTGTAAAAATGCTAGTAGAAAGTTGTTTGCAAAAAGGAATCCTCTGATGACATACTCATTATTAAAACAAAGTTCTTATATTTAATGACTGTGGTTCTGTTGTTGGTTAGATAATTAGAGACTTTTAAAAAATATCATTTTGGAAGATTTTTAAATTTTATTTTAGTGTCAATCCAGAATTCTAATAGAGTAAAATAATTAGATCTTTCAGTGATAATTGCCATAAACAACAATCTTTCTATATTTGAAAATAGTTGCTGTTTTTATTATCTTCAGTCTACATGATTTCCCTAACCCTTAATAAAATATTTTTAGAATTACAATAGCTCAATATGTTGGTTAACTAAGATAGTCTTTCCTTCACTTTATTTCAGAGTCTTGATGTAATGAAAAAAGGATAAACTTTTCTTTACTATGTCTTTTTTTTTCAAGAGGTGAAGAATCTTGACTGTCCTGGATAAGAGATTTGGTCAATGTCAGAACACTGTGATATTGAGCCTGACTTTTTCCAGGTATTACAATCACATGCTTTTCTTTAACCCATTGAGAAAAAAGGATCAGAAAATTGGCCAGCCCAAATTGTGAGGAGTTTATTTGGTGGGGTTCTACTCTCTGTCCATCCAACCATTTCCCCATTCATCTGAATCTCTAAAGCTACTCTCTTTTTTCAGCACTTAGAAGCAGATGACTTTCTTTTCTTTCTTGCACTGCATATGATTAGGGCTAAGAAAAACATGTAGTGCTAAAGTGGCAGTACAGACTTGGAGGAAAACCTGTCTCCGAAGAGCTGTCACGTACCATTTTGTCCAGGCTGCTCATCTAAACTCATAGAGATAAATTTGTTCCTGTTATAACTCCTTGTCTTTATTACAATTTTGGCCCCTTGTGCCTTCTTTCCACTCCAGAGGAAGCATTTCTTCCCAGTGCATGAACAATCACTGCAGGTATCTCCGCAGATCTCTTCTTTTTTGTATAGTCTTGGGAACTTTAACTGCTTGTAAGAAAAAGTGTCATAGCCAGAAGACCCATCCAGAGCTTATGCAATTACTAGGGATAGAGCATTGCCTTTTTCAAGTGATCAGAACGTTCATTGATCACATACAATCTTAAACTGGATAAATTGTCAGCTTGCAGCTGGAGAGGGATGAGCTTCCGAGCTATCTGCAGTGACTGTTTCAGAAGAATGGATGCATAATATTAATCATAGATCTGAGCAAGTTGAAACATGTTGAATTTTGAAATTTCTCAATGACAAATGGGAGCATTTCCTTTTCTTAAAAATGTTTACCCTATTTTCACTCTGAGTCAGTGTACTGGCTCTAAAAGGTTAAAAACACAGAAAATAAATAACCTTCCACTATGCCCTGTAGAAATTCTGTAACCTCTTAGCAATACTTGAGATGGACAGTGATCTAGTAAATCCCGTGTGCTGACAAAAGAATCAGCCTTATTATCACAAGTTTGTTCCAATGGTAAAAAGAAATCTAGTAAGGAGTATTTTGGGAAACAAATAAGCACACCAAACACAGTAAAGATGAGAAATGAACAGCAGTCATCTCTTATAGAAAGACGTGTTGTTATAACACAGAAGGCGACATAATTCAGACTTACAGGTAGGAAAAGAAACTCTTGGGAGAACTCCAGCAATAGTGAGTGCCATGTGAGTGGATGAACAGAAGATGAGATTTTTAATTCCACTCCTTCAGTACTTGTGCAGCTTTGAAAATCGCAACCAATGAATATCAGAAATGTGAATACTGTTTTTGATTAAAATAAGAATAAAAAGAAAATGAATAATTTATTGTATTATTAAATAAATAATAATAATAATAATAGAGCATATTTAGAAATCCTTTACTTTCATAAGGGAACGCAGGAAACCTTCAGAATTTTGGATAAGGGAGTTACTGTATATTCTCATCAAAGTCCTAGGGAGGTACTCAGCATTTCCTTTCATTTATCAAGGACCAGATTTTGACACTGTCACTCTCACTGAGGACTACCTTATTCCACAAGTAATCTAATTGACTCAGTGGCAGAATTTGCCTGTAATTAAGGATGTTCTTGTGATTAAAGCACAAGGTTCATGTCAAGAGACTTGTCTTTTCTGTAGGCTTGTGAAAGTCAGAAAATAATACTTCCAAACCAACTGTTAAAATCTCACATTAAAGCAGGATGCCTCTCTTCTCTATTGCTGAAGCTGAAAAACAACAAGTCTGATTTCTAGGGGCCATAGCATTTCCCAGTCCAGTTAAACTCAAAGGGAGAAGTACTGAACTGTATGTATATACATCATTATTTGTCACTCAAGAGTAATCTCGAGACCTTAAACACCAGAAACACAGGCCGCTGGCTGAAGTTGTAGAGAAGAAGTAGCACTGAGAAAGTAATTGGTCAGATACAAGAAGATGGCATAATTCCAGACCCCAGTTTGATGGAAATCTGTGAAAATATCAGTCTATGATCACTTGTGTCTCAGTTTGCTTTTCGTTAAATGGTACTAATAATGCAGCCCACCACAGGTATGTTTTGAAATATACTCCTCTGTGTTACCTATTTTATTGAATTATCTGGATATATAGTGATGTATCCAGTTACAAGCACTTTAGGACAGAGACTGGTTATTAGCTCTGAAATTACTCAATTCAAGTATGAAAAAATTGTAGGCACAACTGAGACTGATACTATAACAGAACAAATAATAATTCTGTTATTTATCATTTATGTATTCTCTTAATTAATGTAAACAGTACAAAAAGTAATATAAACAATATAAAATGACATAAACAGTAGTGCTAGTAAATTGGTTCTCATTCACAGCCATTCCTGAATAGGATTTCTCCTAGTAAGTGGCTGTTCTTTGTGTCATGTAGACAGTGATTTCCCCCCCTGCCAGGTACATGCCACCTCCTAGCTGCAGCTTCAGCCAGCAGCATTTTCAACTGCAGAGGAAAATGGTGAAGTCTAAAAAGGGACTTGAAGTATTTAAAACATTCTTGTAAGCCAGAAAGTTGACCAGAGATCATAGAGCTAGGCAAATCTGCATAAAATGTAAATTGAAAGAGAACATGCATGAACAGGAGACAACATGCTTTATGTGCTGAGAGGATGTAGTTTGTTTTATGTAGATCATGCTATGGGCTGATTAATGACTTTGACTTTTCAGTCACAAGATCTGTTCCGAAAACCAACAGAAGTATTAGGTGATCATTGATTCTCTCCTTAGATGATGGTAATGATTATCAAACATTAGCATGCTGTCTGTCTCTATTTAAACCTCTTCAAGAATGAATTAAGCACGGAAACTAAATAACCTTGAACCCTCCTTCAAGATCCCATTAAGATACAGTAGCATATGGGCTACAGGTAAACACTGTGCATGCCCTGAAATGAAGAGATTCAATATTCCACGCTAAGTCACATTCCAGAGGAATGAAATAATTGAGAGGTGGGTGGGAGGAAAGGAAGGAATAAATAGCCATAAACATACAGTGGGTTAAATTTTTGAAACACTAGCACATTCAAGCAATAGAATATACTAATGGATATCTTCAGTCTCACATGCTAGTATGAGTTGCACTGTTGTGTAGATTTAATTTACCCTATTAGACTGTTGTTTATTCAGTTGAGTTTGTAGGTGTCTAACCATAGATCTTACATATTTAATTGTTTAATTTATAGGCAGAGTTGCAGAAGTACTTTTTATAATATATTTCTGGTATCTGTTTCCTTCCCCATTACCTTACTGAAATACTGATCCAGTTAAAAGAAGTCTTTCAATAGCACAAATGGGAACTAACTGCCCAAAACTTACTGGCTCACAACAGAATTTCTGTTAATAGCAGACCACTGGAATCTTGAAAATTCTCTCCTGAAACAGTCCTTATCTTTTGATGCTATCTATTGAACAAAGTAGTGACCACTTATGTGAAATAGCTATTGGCCCAAGTTTGCAGTGAAGTAAATGTATCAAAGCTACATCTTGCCACATTTTTGGAAAATATATGCATGAATAAAATTTTGCTGAACACAGAGATGAAACCAGAAGGAAAATAGTAGTGCTGGTGTTGATCTGTAGAGTTCTGTTCCTTTTATTCCACATTTGCTTTCTTTCATCAGAGTTTTGCATGTATGCACTTGACTATGGATTAATAGGTTTGTTAACTGAGCCAGGATGGAGTTCTGGAGAGGGAGAGAAAAAGAAAAGGGGGGAAAAAAAATAAAAAAGTAAGAAAGAAAGAAAGAAAAACAGCCTGCAGACAACTTGAAGATGTGAATTTTCTTGGCTTAAGCTTTGAAGATAAAGGAGTGCCTTAGGGACTGTGGTAAAAAATAAGCTCTCGATTAGGCATCAGGCACAAACTGACCAGCCTCCAATCAGATTTGTTCTACGGTGTTTCATTGGAGCAGCAATGTGGTGTCTTTGTCAATTTAAAGTCACACTGCTCTATCTTTTTTTTTTCTTTTCTTTTTGGTTCAGGAGAATGCAGCTGTGATCAGCCATTTTATCACAAATTATTATTGTTTACATTGATTATTTATTTTACTATTCTGTAAATGTATTTCACTGTCTATATGCAAACTTATTAATGGTCTTTATTGCCATTTGACGTTACAAAACCTCTCTGAATTCCTCATTAAATTGGGCCGTGTCTGAAACGAAGAACGTTACTGCAGCAGACACCTTCTACCATCTCTTCCTTCTGTTGTGACATTCATATGGCACCATAGTCTTCACAGCTGAGAGGCTGTTCACTGTAGCAGAGTTTCTCTCCTGAGACAGCAATCTTGGAACCCACACAAAGGCTTTGAGGAATCTAGAGGTCTGATCCCAGCTTAACATGAGGGATCAGTGCTCGTGGCCTAGAGAGTCTGACCCTTCCCTGTTCTTCTGAGCTTCTGGAGGTGAGGGTGAGTCAGAGAAAAGGAGAATAAACATAGAAGCCTGTTTTCCAGCAGCAGGAAAACAGTGAGAAATGCTGACTAACTCTAGATTAGCAGTTGTGGTCGGGTGGAACTAAAAAGCTTTTGTAATCACAAAATAGTACTGGTTTAATTATTGGGATTTTTCCATATTAAGTACTTAAGATCCATCAGTGCATTCATGCCCTTAACTTGCAGTGAAAGTCAGCTTAGGTAGGTCATATTACCTTGCATTTTCAGTGGGTAAAGTGCATGTATGAACAGAGGCCCCAGAGCCTAGTGGGTGCCCAGTAATTTCTTAAGCCATAGCAGGTGTTGGCTTGGGAACAGCCAAGCTGACCTGATCCTTCAGGTCTTACACTGATGAGATTTGGTAAGGCTTGGGCCCTTGTTCTCGGGACTTAAGAAATTAATTCGTACCTGGAGTAGTACCGTACAACTGAATGATTCCAGATGGTCGCAGCAACAGGGCTATTGAAATAAACATTCATGAAAACTACACAATGGGATATGACAAAGCTTTATTTAAACTGTAAGTCTAAGATTAAAGCCCTGTTGTTTGGGGTTTTCAGTCATATAATGGATCTTTTTCTATGTACAGTACTTATCTTGTCTCTATCTCTGTAGTGTTTGAGCACCTCCCAGACTTTGATGTTTATCTCTCTCACAATACTTCTGTGCAACATCAAGTATTTCTACTTCTACTTTACAGAGTAACAAGAAGTGGGATAAGGTCCAAGGTCACACAGGAAGAGTGCAGCTTAGGGAGGAACTGAATGGTGACCCAGGCTTAGCACAACACCTATTAGCCCTTCTCCTTTTGTTTTCATGCACAGAATTTGAGACTGCTGCTGAGTTTCTCTCTGAGACTGATCACTAGAACGGACAGGAAGATATTTGTTTAAAATTTTGTTCTAAAATATCATAACAAGGAAAAGAGGGGCTTGGGGGTTGAGCAACCTTATCATGGGAATTCATCAAACCAACACGTCAAGGCATAATTGTTTTTCAGCTTAAAAAAAAAAAACAAAACAGGCAATCTGTGCACTTCAAAATTTGTTATTGTTTTACAAAACTAAAAGAGATAATATATGTGGGAAAATACTTTAAAGATACAAGAAAAGGAATTGCTTTTCTGTATCAAACAGCACATGTTCAACTAAATGAAGTTAAATAATTAAAAAAAATCTTTAAAAATGTCTTTAAAAGTAATGATATAAGTTTCAGAGGTTTGTTTTTTTTTAATGCAAACAAAAAAGAAGTTCCGATCTCCCTCCTTTTTAACCTGTGCCAGCAGTGGCTGGTAATGTGCCATTCTAGTTTATCTCTTTATGATCCTTTCAATCACAGTGCCCTGTATTGTCAGAGATTACAGGCAAACAAAGATCTCTTTATTTGTGGTGAAATAACAAAAGCAAAAGTAAATAAAAGGATGATGGGTCCAGAAGATGATGACAAACCAAAGTCATATATATTCTTCATTTAAGAATCTCTGAACCAGGCGATACACTTATTGACCACTCATGCTCATTCAGCTGTCTTCCTCAAGACTGTGGATTCATTCCCACTGTAACATGCATGTTCCAACAGATGTGTTGGGCACTATCTGAGCAGATTTTAAGCAAGAAAAGTTGCTATCTTGGAGGGATTTTGATCTGAACAGATTGTGCATATACATTAAAATGATTGTGATGGCACAGAGATTAATGGCTTGAGACAAAAGTTAGGATTTGAACCCAATTTTTTAAAGCCAAACAGAGCTTATTCCTTAATATGGATCTTACAGACTGAAGAGTAGCTTCTCCCACTCTTTCTAGTGGTATGTAGTCTATTGAATTAATTTTAATTTTCAGTGTTGTAAGCAAGAGGAAAATCAAGTTCAGTATGCCTAATCCTACACTCATTATTGACTCAGGCATAATTCATATTGGTTTGAATCAGTCTGAGTGGATATTTTTACTTATTACTCATCTCACAGTCATTTCTATCACTAACCTCTCCAAATATCAATAATGAAAAACTCTTCACAACAGTTTCTCTTGGAAGTGTACAAGATTATAAGAATATTTTACATTTTTCTAGTGCTTAATGTTTCCAAACTCCATACACACTAGGATGACCAGCTTCAAACTGCAAGATAATCAAACGGGCAGCCCTTTTACTGCAGCTTTGCATGTTCTTCTGCATGTTGCATTTCTGTGTTTCCCTCCCCTTTCACAGCTCTGCACTCTTCCCATTAAGAGTGAGATAGCACATCCACTTTTCTCCCTGTTCCATTGAACTACATGAACTCCCTTTTCCTGTAGTTGATTGTTATTATGCATGCCCCCAACAATTACAGTGTTAAATAGGCATGGATTTTGTCCCTCAGTTGTTATTTCCCTGACTTTCCTTTAAAGGCCTCCTGGAGACCCCAAAATGCTTCTCTCAAATGATCGTGGACCTTATTTCTCTCAGTAAATTGAAAGACCTACATAGTGAGAGAGGATCAGAGGAAACTGAAGATTCCAGCTCTTGTTCTTGGGGCAGTACTTTCCCAAGATCACAATTCCCACGTAGGGAAATTATCGAATGTCTTATTTGAAAGAAGCACTCTTTTAAAGATATTAAAATGACTTCATAGTACCGCTTATTCTCACGTATCTGTTCTTGGAACTGCTTCAACTGTGGCTTACAGAAAAGATTGCTCAACACTTGAGGATATACATCCACTCAAATTAAAAGCTATCAGTGTACTGGTGTGGAAAATTATTTCAAATATGAAATTTTCCAAAAAAGTAATAAGACAGCTCAAAGAATTGCCCTACATAGGTTGATGATAGCACAGCACACAAGGAAGCTGTAGCCATAAATAAGTTATAGCCCCATGTAAGAGCTATATCCCCACAGCAGCTCTCCCAGTGCTGAGTGTCACCCTGGCAGCCAGCAGGGTGTTTATAACACGTCTTGGGAGGGGGCGGAGCCGGGACAGCTGACCCGGATTGGCTGTTCCGTACCATGTGACATCAGCTCAGCCATAAAAGCCCAGGGCAGGGAGAAGGAAGGGGGTACTTGTTACTGTGTTTGTCTCCAGGAGTAGCTGCTGTACAGACTGAAGCTCTGCTTTCCTGGGAAGTGGCCCAACATCGCTTACTGAGGGGAAGTAGAGAATAACATCTTTGTTTACCTTTTGTTTCTGTGCATGGCCTTGGCCTTTGCTTTAATTAAGCTGCCTTTATCTTGACCCACGAGTTTTTCATCTTATTCTCCCCCTTTATTTTGTTGAAGGGGGAGTGATAGAGGGGCCTGGTGGGCACCTGGCATCCAGCTAACGTTAACCCACCACATAGTGATATTGCTGAACCACAAGCATACAAAAGAGCAGAAGACAAAACAGCAGATGAAGTGTTTTTTAGAGAGGGAGGAGAATGAGCATTTGTCCACCAGCAAATTTACAAAGGGTAGATGAAGTGCAGACATGCACTTGTCCTGACCATGCTTTAGGACATGAGGTAGTTGTATCAGCAAAACAATGAGCTCTGTTCAGTATACCCTGCCTATCAGCATTGTACTTATTCAGGCTCAGTGCTGCTTGCTTGAGAGCATAAGCAGAATGTGCCCACACCTTGGTGTACGAACAGAGCAAGCCACAGAGCAATTTCTCAAAGGGCCAGGTCCTATGCTCAAGTATCATACCCCCACTTCTGTCAGTTAACAGCTATGTTTTGGGCATCAGAGTCTCTGGGAACTCCAGGGGTTGGAGGAGGAGCTAATTTTTTCACAGGCAAGACACCATGAAGGCAGTGCCTCCCATTGAATTCCTGCAGGAGTTGCTGAGGTGAGATGCTGCTGATCATCAGTGCTTGGTAAATTACCACCAATAAGATGATCATCCTTCTCCTACCTTTGTGCAAGGCAGAACCTTGTAGCTAAAAGAGATTTGAACAATATCTTTGCAAAAGCACCATATCCAACTTCTCCTCCTTCAAACACGTCTTTGAAGAATATGGATATATGAAAAACACTGCTGATTTATAAGGGACAGAAGGAAAGATCTTGTTTGGAAAGATTACAGTCACCTAATTACATGTTCTTGAGGCTATGTGAAGTTTGCCTGAGCGTAAGCATATAAGTACATGAAAGATATCACTTTTACCTTAATGGTGAAGAGTTAATATCAATTTGTCTTTCCTGCTCAAGTGTTTCAGGGACAGGTATAAGCAAGGCTGATGGAGAAAAAGATAAAAGAAGCTGCATGTGTGAGGAAGAGAGGAGGCCGAGGTGGGGGAAATCAGGAAGATTGTTTGGTTAGCTGGCTTTTATCCTTCACAGCTCTGAACGCTGGATAGGTACTTTTCCTCCTAGTTAGCTGTACTATCAACAGAAAAAGGCACAAGTGAGACTACCAGAAATAATACTTAGAAAAATTACTTAGCAGTTCTCAGTTCAGAGATGTGTCCAAATTTCCTTGGGGAGGAAACAAACTCACAATGAAAGTGAATAACAGCAAGTTACTAGCAACTGAGACAACACTAATTATTTAACCATAATGTCAATGTTATATAGCCAACATTAATTTCACATAAACATCCATAGCAGCTATATTCCAAAGCATATAAAGAAGAGGAATTAAGGAAATATATTTTTGACTTGTTTTTCACTGTCCTAGATATGAATGCCATATGATAAATGTGGTCCTGACCTTCAGACTACCCAAAGAAGACAAGAAGTTAAAGGTCTCTTACTGAAGTCAGCAAGGATAACCATGTTTTTAAAATGTGGCCTGTGCTTAAATATTTTGGAGTCTGCAATGTTTAAGAGCAGCACATCTACATTTGCCAGCTGCACCCATCTTTTTCTCATCCACCTTGGGTTATTTTTTATGGTTTTTGTTTAATTTCATCACTTCCAGATTTGTAGGACCTGGAAAATGAAGTGTTGGGAAGAATCACTTGCTTTTGCATGGTAAGAAGGAACAAATAACTGACAGAATATTCGTTATTTCCTGAAATAACGACTAACGTGGAGCCCTTCATCAAATGCTGTCACTGTTTTTAATACAATTAGGCCAACAAGAAATGGGAATTAGGACAAACTGTATCTGTTTTATGGATGAGAAACTGAGAACCAGCAGTCCTAAAGTCATGTCTCCACAGGGAAGTTCAGAGGTAGTTACAGGAAGCCCAGCCAGCATGGAATAAATTGGTATATTTTAGACCCAGTCCTGTACAAACATACTAGGTTCTGAAAGTAGGATAGCCCCTGCTGGCACGTCAACTGGTATCTGGCAAGCTGAGGTATCCTCGTTCAGACACTGCATTGTTTAGTCACGTGTTCATGTGAAAAGACCGTAAAAGCAACAGTCAAACATTGATTTTGGATGAACACTTGACTATTGTCCCACCACTGCACAAGGCTGATGGAGGTAGATATGAACACATCACAAGGGTAGTTACTCACATTGCAGAGCCTGTGCAATGCAGCTGCGTTAGTAGCTGCCTCCTCGTTTGCAATGTGGATGAATCTCGCCTTAAGCCTGGATGCTGGAGTCATGTTTCCAGAGAGTCAGGTAGCAGATCTGAGGCAAAGTTCTATCCTGGGGCAGCTGAGATCTGACATCTGTAGTGTACTCAGTTCCTTCCACAACGGGGCTATACAGGTCAGGGGTTGGAAAGATTTTTGTGATGACATACAGATGCACAGGATACACAGTTTCTCTGGCAACGAGAGAACCAAGGAGTCTGATTCTGTCCAGCAGTCTGAATAAAGAGTGTTTTATCTTCACTGCAGCATACTCCTGTCTCTTTTCCATGGCAAGAGGAACTTCAGTGACAGGGTCAAACAGCTGTCACAGATTGCACAAACCTACAATGGGTAATGGATATAGTTATACTTCATGTAGATTAGTCACACCCAAATAAAACTTGCTTTTAAAGTGGGAATGAAAAACTAAAACAGTCCTTCGTCCTTTTATTTTTTTTTTTTTTGAATGACCAAAATTACAATATTAACATTGCTCTTCACAAAAAGAATGTGCTTACAATGCTTCTATAAATCCTGCCTGGTTTCCATTTTAAGCACAGGGAACCTTAGAAATTATTTCAAGACGTAAATCAGGTTAAGAACTAGTATTTGCAATGGATAAGAATCTGCCTAACAGTTTGACAAAGAGTACAGTACTGTACACAAAGTGTAATGCAATAGCTCCCTTATTTATTCATATTTTGAAGAAAGCAGAAACTGTTCTTGCCATGCATTACCCCTATTATGTTACATCTTGGGAACCTGAGACCTTTTGAATCTATCTTCTGAACCATTTTAATATGCAGGAGAACAAAAGGATCACAGTGTCACCGATGAATACATTGTAAAGCCAAAGCCATAATTACAAATAGCAAACGGAAAATGTATGCATATAGATAGAGAAAAAAGTACCATATGCAAGCACAAAAATAATATTTTTTCACCATATTGATGTTATTTAACCCTCTCCCCCTCCTCTTTTAATTTGCGTTGGCTCCTCTCAAAGAGATCTTTCTTTCAATAGTCTCTTCAGACATGGAAAGGAACACCAAGGGGAAGGAAGAATCAGCTTTCATTGATGCCGTGACTAGGGGCCATGGTCTTGGCCTAGACCCCTGACCCTCATGTCTGTAGCATTATACACAGTGTCTGGTGTGATCAGCACAACCTTGTTATTCAGCTTTTGTACTGTGCATACTTAATTTCAAAACACATTCTGATGGCAGCGGGGAAAAATTCGCCCTCTTTTAAGTGTATGATTCACCAGCTCTTTAGAGTCAGTTGGTGGCAGATGGGCAAGTGTGAAAACTTCTATTTGTGATCTCACACTATATAATGAGCACAAGCCACCACTGGAATCACAGTTTCTGCGTGGAGAGCCCTGTGCACTCACTTCCCTCTCAGAACTGGTTCTCTTAACTTACACTGCAGCAGAAGCTGTGCCAGGAGGCCTGAACATGGTTGCTGTCCCTGACAAGCATCCCAAGGAGCACCTCAGGCTTTCTGAGGCTTCCCCGCATGGTGCTTTTGCCAATCAAGTGCACCCTGCTGCAGGGCAGTCTTCGCACTTTATGTGCTGGAGGGCCTGACACCCAGGTTCTGCCTTTCCGCTGTGGGTGCTCCTTTAGAAGAGAATACATAGCATCTGCTCTCTGCTGCTGTTAATCGACTGCATCATAAAGCGGCAGTCCAGTTTCTAAAGTGCTTCTTGCATTTGAACTTATAAACCCTCCAACTTTTACCCATAGTCACAATCTGTCCTGCAGTCTATAAAACAGAGGGGTTTCCACCAGAGCAAAGCATCAAGTTTCGCCTGTGAGTGAAACTTCTTAGTATATATCCTCTGTGACTCAGGACCTAACTTTCAGCTGAAGTTTTAACAGAAAAGATGAAAATAATGAGATTTCTTGAGAAACTGCACAAAATGAATTTTGTCAACAGTCGTATCTTAAAGACTATCATCATCCTTCTCTGTCCTTATACCTGAAGAATGCAAACACTTTTTTGTGTAATTTGTCCACTGGAAATGGATTAATTTTTTTCCAGTTAAAATAAGAACTTTATATAAATTTGACCAATAATGGGACATGAACATTTCTGAAATTGAAAATAATTCACACTCCTATGTTATTACTGTTGCAGGTATTTATGATAGTGCATTGGTTTGTACAGGCTGATCAGGAATTAGAACTCAATTCTGCAAGGCAGAATAACAAAGAAAATAGTCTGCACCCCAGTGTTCGTGACATTCATGGTGTCTGATAAGATCCAAAAAATTTAAGTGATAAATAAGGAGAATGAAATGACAATAAAAGAAGGTGTTACAGCAGCTGCAGCTCAGCTTGCTATGTATCTGCCCAATTTCAGAGAGGGAAGTTTTATTATCTTTTTCTGAGTCTTCAACTCCTTCCAATTTTTGGCAAGGACCAGAGACCTAATCTTGTGAAGTGCTGAATGCCTCCTGTGATATCATCATCCCCTTAGTGACAGCCCCCAAAGCAGAAGGACTAAAAATACTGTAAAAGAAGAAAGAAAACAAGAGGTACTGGAAATATGAAGATAAAAATTGTTCTTGAATGATTTACAGCCCAGTTAGGCAGCTTTTGGCTAAACAAACAAACAAACAAACAAACAAAAATAAATTAATAATAAAAAAAAAACCAAACAAAAAAACCCCCAAAAAAACAAAAAACCCAAACCAAGCCAACCAAAACTTAAGGAAAGTCAATGATAACAAGACTCAACATCTAGTGATTTGGGTATATCTCCAGCATGAACTGAACTTCACCCTCTTCTTGATGTATACCTAACACACTTCTTGATAGGTTTACTGCAGGTCAGCACAGGGCGGTAATAGGTTTAATATCTAATACAAATTGTAACAGTGGATAACTACAAAAAACCAAGAGAAGGACTTTTGTATATGGACAATTTTTAGGACCATCATGTACACTACACTGCAGGAGGAAGATAAAATATTAGCTAACCTGAAAAAGGAACAAGTTGTGAGACATTAATAAAAATATCCAGTAAGCTCATCTATCATTACATTAACACTGGGAGTTCTTCCTGCAACTTAATGGAAACCTCTTTAGTATATATTCTTTTCCTTTTTGCTGTATTTTATGTTCAAAAGGCATGAAATATGATTTCTGCTTTGCTTATGCTTACTGTTATTATTTGTGTTTGCACCTCAGATGCATGAGAGGCTTTTTATACAATCACAGCAGGTCATCTCTAGGGGTTTTAATAATAATAATAAGACCAACAAAGAGACCAGAGGAAATAGAATTTAAGTAAGTGAGACCTGACAGTTCTTATAGACTCATTTGAATTACAGGAATTTTGCTTCTCCTTTAGCCCTTGCCATTAAGAATGTAGTTTGACTGGATTCATTCTAAAATTAGAAAGATATGTCAGGCATCATCATAACTTTGTCTTTCAGACAGAGTCAGCCCTCTTAAAGTTTACCATATCATGTAGAGACACTGTGGTATATCTTCAGGGATAACAGGTCAAGGTTCAAGACATGGTTCAATATAACAGTAGGTTTTCATCATAGATTTTCATTCTTTTTCTTGTTTTCATGCCATCCATGATGAAACTGAGTGTTTGAGTTCAGGTCTCAGGGTAGCAGGGGCCCTAACCAGAAAGCCAGCTATGAACAGTCCCTGCGATGTCTCACATTTGAAATCCAGACTGATTCTGGGCTCCCAATAATTTGATCTCACCTCCAGTTTTCATTTATCAGGGAAGTTAAAACAGACATTTTTATTTAATTAAGCTACACAGATTATGAGTAATACAGAGATTATTAACAAATATTTTTGAAGAAAGAGAAAGCAGTGTGCTCTCTCTCTCTCTCACTCTAAAAAGCCTTGGCCCAGAGCCAGTTATTACTATAAACTGACTGAGCTGGCATGAAGCCAAGCTGATAATTTAGCATGAAGACAAAATGGATGGCTTTTCTCCCATTCTTCTCTTTCAGTTATAGCTTGTGGGTGTGACAAACCTTTCTACCACCCAAATTTTCAAAACTGCTCACAGATCAAGCGTGTGTCTGCATGGGTGGGGGTGGTGCTGGGGGAGATCTGCCATGTATTGTGTGTTTAGAAAGGGATGTGACACCCTGTTTATAATCTTAGAAGAGTTCAGCTGCTGCCTCATTTTATTTTGTGAGGTAGATGATAAATTCAGATGTTGTCTTCCTGGGTCTGATTTTCTCCTTTGATACTTGACAGAACTTGGTTGGCCCAATGATGCACAAGACTGTTGTCCTTTAAGTTCATCAAAGTCAATGGCAGCTCTTCTGTGAGCTCAGCATTCAGCAGAGAACGGGATGGCAGCGCATCCAGACTCTTTGACTTTTATCTTGTTTATCTCTGATTCCATTTGCCACAGGCAGAGCAATGCCATGGTAGCACGCAGTCAACTACTTGCCATGGCGGTTGCAAGAACAGCTTCAGGTAGGGAACCTGTAGCCAAGGAGGTAGACTTGGTGGAAACATTTCCCTTTTTTTTCCTCCTTTGTAGAGTTTGCGTGATAAGGTATGGTGTGAACAATGGTGGTTATGTCAGCAAATTAACTGAGAGCATGTCGTGGCTTTAAGGCCACCCAGCAACTAAGCACCACACAGCCTCTCGCTCTCTGTTCTTCTTCGGTGGGATGGGAATCAGCAGAAAAAAAGGTAAAAAACTGTTGGGTTGAGGCAAGGACAGGAAAGGTTCACTCACTACTAATGGTCACAGGCAAGAAACAGACTTGACTTGGGGAAAACACAAAAACAATTTAATTTATTAAACTATCAAAACCACAATAAGATAATGAGAAAGAGAACTACATCTTTTAATAAAAGCCACCTCTCCCCTACCCCTCCCTTCTTCCCAGGCTCAAAGACTTTGTTCCCGATTCGTCTACCTTCACCCCCTACCCAGCAGCACAGGGGGGCAGGGAATGGGGGTTGTGATCATTCCATCATGTATTGTCTCTGCTGCTCCTTCCTCCTCAGAGGACGGCTCCTCACAGTCTTCCCTGCTCCAGAGTGGGGTCCCTCTGACGGGAGGGTCTTTCACAATCTACTTTAACATGAGTCCTTCCCACAGGCTGCAGCTCTGCACTAACTGCTCCGGCATGGGTCCCTTCCATAGAGTTACGGCCTCGTTCAGGAACAGCCACCTCTTCCAACATGGGGTCCTCCATGGACTACAGGGTAGTAGCTGCTCCACTGTTAAATCTCCATGAGCTATCAAATTCCATGGGCGGCATGGGGACGATGTGTGTCACCATGCTCTTCATCACGGGCTGCAGGGGAATCTCTGCTCTGGCACCTCCTCCCTCTCCTTTCTCTTCACTGACTGTCGTCTCTGCACAGTTTTCTCTCTCACATCCTGCTCCTCTCTCTGCCGCAGGTTCTTTTACTGGCTCCTGAGAAACTCCCGGCTCTCAGCGGGGGCTGGGCTGGGTCGGCTGGGCCATGGCAGGGGCTGGCCAGGCAGCAGGCAGGTGGCTGGATGGACTGTCTGGGCCAGGCCCTGACCAGGGCAGTGCTGCTGCTCCGTGTGCTGTACCCGCTCTTCAATATGTTATTCACAGAGGTGCTGATGGGCTCAGCCTTGGCCAGAGGTGGGTCTGGCTTGGAGCTGGGGAAACTTCCATCACTTTCTCACAGGGGACACCTCTGTAGTCCCCTCTCCTGCTACCAAAACACTCGGAGCTGGGGGAACCTTTAGCAGTTACTTACAGGAGCCATCGCTGTAGCCCCTCCCTCACTACCAAAAACCCCACCACACACAATTACAACAGAGCAGGAACAGATTTGAAGGATGGGAGGCTTAATGAGGGCTCAGTGGACAAGTTTTGACATGTTAAAAGAACTGTGCATCTACAATTGACCTGGAAAAAGCCATATGGTTCCTATCAGTGCTACCCATCTCCGGGTTCCGTTACATACCTTTTCTTCAACATCTTGAGACAAAGATGCTGAGCAAGAAAAGGCTTCCTCAACTCTGGGAGAAGACAGAATATATTACAGTGATTGCTCGCCTCACCTACATTCATCCTATCCAGAGTTTTCCAGCTCTTCATTGAACATCTCAGCGATGCATGGTCTTCTACACAAGTCCTCAGAAGCATGTATTTTGAGCTTACCAGTGAATTTCAGATGAAATGGGTTAACAGGGAGATGGCAGAACAGCACCTTAGAGTGCAATTGAGAAGGTAATTAGCTGGAAGATCTTTACTATAGACAAGTCTTCTGTGATACTTTGTCTTACCGTCTTCACTGCAATTCTACTTATGATGAAATATTTAACTGGAGACCACTGTGTGGCCCCAAACAGTGGGTTAATATGTTGAACAAATTTAATGATAGTATGGCAAAACACTGCCTCTCCAGCCCTCCATATTAAAAGAAATCTGTTTCTTGCCCAATCTAAGAGATCCTGGAATAGCACAGGGTTTAAACTTGCTTACCATTGCACCAGCAGGCAGAAGAGGTCAAAACTGTCCTTTCAACCACTCTGGCCTTCTCAGTGTGCTATATACTGTGGACAGTACCCAAGAGATGCAGAGGACTAACAAACTGATGCAGCATGAGCACACAGTGACTGGATCTCACACAAGTCATCACACATGTGGTTACCAAATACCCTGTGCCTGCCACAATGCATGCATTATGCATAGGAGCCAGCTGGCCATTTATCTGAGCAGACACAAAGAGGACTTCAAATGGCTCTTGAGTAAATGGAGATGTGAAAGACAGAGTCTACATGAGCCAATACATTTTCTTTATTTCTTTAAAGCAAATGATGGATATTCATTGGCAATCTAACATAAAATAACCTGTTCATCTAGCTTGCACAGTGAAGATACCCTCCAGATGAAAAATTGTAGGCAGCTAAGCATGTCTTGAAGCTCATATGTCAGAGTCTCAGGACCAGGTTCCAGATTGTGGATAATTATTTAATGCAAGTTAATATATTACTTTTTTGCAAATCAAATGTTATCAAATGGAAATGAACTGCATGATCAGGTTCTCAGTGAGATTGTCTGTACCTCTTAAAATATCAAGATAGACCTCAGTTTGCAGCAGGGCAGTCATAGCAATACCAAACACAACTGATTATGATGAGAAAGCATGATATTCTCATCAAGACTGAATGGCCATTTGACTGGGGGCTTCAGGCCTGATTCTCTGTTACATTACTCCCAAGTGCAATTGTTCTGAGTGCAGTGGCGTTATTCTGGCTTAAAACTAGAGCAATACACTACAGATCAAGGTGGTGAACTCTGAAGGGTCTAATGACTATTTATTGCAGAAAAGGGTATTACTGCAAATTCCAGTTACATGATCACAAAGGATAAATGCCTAAGAACTGTGCGCTTTGGTCTCCAGGAGGTGGGCCTTGATTCAGCAGGGTGCTGAAGTACTTGCAGAATGTTGAGTAATAAGCAGCTCCATGACTTAAAAAAAGGTCTAAGTATAGAAGATGTTGTTTAATGCTTGAAGGCAAGATCTGGGATTCAGGGCTTTACGCATTCTAATCCCAGCTTTAGTGTTCTCTGTGGTCTTCTCTATTTTTAATGTGAAAGTATTAATACTTAACTCATGAGAAGTGCTAAGCTTTATTGCATAACAACATGGTTCACTTTTACTTTTGTTATTGTTCAGTCTCTCCAAGCGTTATACTTAGCCCCAAATGCTCTGCTTTTGTAACTTGCAGTGTTTCTGGTTCATGTCTGAACAACCTTTCATCAACAGAGGAGACTTCCCACTGCTAACTCTGCACTTTACAGTGGATGGTAGGGTTCTCCAGCTACCCAGACAAAGTTGGGAAGGGCAAAGAAATACACCTTTCCTTGAACAAACACATACAACAGATGTCTGACAGTTTGACTGGCACCTCTGTGAAGTTCAAGGATTGATAAGAAAAGACTTTCTCACTCCATAAAGTGCTCTTGTATGAGGATAGGTGACGCTACCATGACTAAGCATCCTTTTAAGACTGATCCACATGGTAAGGGAAATGCAGCTCGCTTCCGAGCACTGAAATTGATTCTGTGTTCTGTGCCATTTCATTTAGAAAAATTTTGTTAGTGATCTAACAGGCTGCTAGTCTGTATCCTAGTTTTCATTCTACAAAGCGTGGATTAGAAACCCAGGAAAAAAAGAGAGACATTTCTGTACCTATGCCAAAAGTTCTGGCACCAGATCTTTTATTTTGATGCCCATTCTTAGGACTAGACTTGTCCCCAGTCTAGGTAATAGCAGAATTCAGTAACATAATGACATTGTGTATTTTAAATATAAGAGATTTATTTGCAAAAAAAAAAAAATGTTCTCTGGTCCTGAATAGACAGCCACAATTGTTGCCAGCAACAAACTCACAGAAACTTTCCTTTTTTAAGAACTCCTGTATGCTACTGTAAGTTCTCAAAAAGCTACCAAGTTTCAGTAATTACTACATGGTTTGGTAAATGTAGTATTATGCAAATTCTGCAATCTTGCAAACTTTCCCACTAGCACAATGTAATAGCAAAATGCCAGCTACAAAATATTTGTTCGAACACAAAAATCTTGCTTCCAAATTTTTACATAAATGTTAATGAAGATGTGAATAATAATAGCTCCTCTCAAAATCAGAGCAATATAGGAAAAAGGTAAGTGAAAAAGACAGCACAGTTCTCTACAAGTTTATTGTATAGATTTTGTGCTGTGTTTCTTAAGTGGAATTTGCTATTCTTTATCTTTGTTAGTATTGGTTTTTTAAATGTCTGGAGGCTGGCAAAAAGGGAACAAAGTAAACAAATACTGGTGATTTATTTTGCCAGTTTTCGCTTGTTTGCTGGAAAGCTCTGCTAAAATTTTCAATCATGAGTGATGATGAACGGGAGAATGTGATGGAACAGCATACCAAATAGGATATGGACCTTTTGTTGAAGTTGAACATGTTCAGCTGACCTACCCGGATATTGGTATACTGCTGAAAGCTTGTACTGCAAAGGTTCATTGCCACAGGAATGAAGAAACATGAGGCCCTACAGAAATGTACAAATATTGCAATTAGGAATTGACTCTCAGACAGGAATGTGAAAAAGGAATTCAACCTGAGTTTCAAACATTTGTCCTTTGGGATTGTAATAGGAGGCCTTATTGCCTTCTAGTCATGTTTTAGTCAGAGCCTGATCTGTGGGTTGTTTTGTAAGCAAACCTACCGGAGGGATCCCTCTGGGAATACACCTTATAAGTAGAGGCTGAGTGGTTTTAGGTGGTGAATTAGATGGTGAGCTTTTGTGGTAATGTCAAGAGTAATGGATTTCTGAAAGTGTCCTATTGATTACTAATCGAAATGCAGATGTCCACTTTTATTGTGGACAGCATCTTATGACTCCCATTCTTCCCTGTGCTATCAACATTTTCTGCAATTAGAATCCCGTGCCTGAGTAAGGCTCAGAATTGGTCTTTGACTATTTGACAACTTTTACCCAATTATACATAAATGAATTCTAATTAATCCTACCATTCTCACTACTGCAGTCCAACACTTCACATGTTGCATTTTGCATGAACATAAAGCATGGAAGAAAAAAACATAAAAAATAGAAGCTGAGTAATGGAACCTTCATACTGTGTTATTATTAGGCTCTAATTGTCCAACCTGAGGCAACATCTTTGGTCACCTGGAAGGTCATGTGTCTTCATCTAGGTCTCACTTAAACATGCTATTAAAATGTGCCCAATGTCTTTGTGTTCTGTCTGCTTTTAAACTTAAGCATAGATACCCCAGGCGTTTGTGCATGCAATCCCATGTGAGACAGCAGCAGCAGAGGACAAAATGAAGGAAGAAAATTGTATCTGACAGAGTCATTTAAAAGGAGTTGTTCACTTGACCAGAGTACTGGGCACCTGCCTGTGGCATATAATCTAGAAAAAAAAAATTAAAATCCATTTCCCTGGATGGTTTTGTACATTTTTTTTTTTTTTAGATTTTTTTTTGCCTTTAATGGATTTGATTATGTAGAGGATAGTGGAAGGTAAGCGCACAGAGCACAGAGCATCTGTCTCATATCTAGAGAATGACTTCAGAAACATATGTGTTTTTGCAAAGTGGTTTGCAAAACTCTCATGATCCTGAGCCTGTACGTGGCACCAATTTTTGTTCAGGCAAGCATGAAACTGTAGCATGAACATTTTCTTCTAATACAGATCAGCAGAAGTGGTATCATCAGATGGTCAATGAGAACTTTCCCTGGAGGGCTGAATACAATTTTACCTCAGCCCAGGCTCAGCTGAGTCAACCAGAAGAATCTGAAGGGAGTATGCCTGCATGTGACCTGGGAGAGTTCAGCGGAGATTACAGACATACTTGCTCTATGGAGCATAAGAACATGGAAAACAGGAGGGAGACAGACAGAAGATGACGAGGTGAACATTGCTTTAGTTTCATAGTTATATGTAAAATATGATCACATAGGAAGGTCCTAGCACATACAACCTGAGTCATCACTCATTTATTATCTTCATTATTTTACTGTTTATACTCTAGAAAGATTTACAAATATGAGTGTTCTTTAAATTGAAGTTTGATAGTTTTGGTGAAATCTAGCTTAGTGCTTTTGGAGTACATTTTTGCATCTGTCAGTCAACAGTAACTTGTAACTCAACACTGCTTCCACTAAATGATGCTTAAATGAATTGCCTTTACTGTAGCATAGCAACTTATTTACCCAGTCTTAACTGTTTTCAGCCTGTCTCTTTATCTGTCTCTTATTACATCTAGTATCTGAGTGTCTGATACTCTTCTGTGGATTTTAGCCTGACAACACCCCTGTCAGGTAGGAAGTATTGTTCTCCCGTTTCACAGACATGGGGAAAACCGGGACTTGCACAAGGTCACAGAGGAAGTCTGGGGGTGAGCTGAGCATTTGGTGCAGGCCTTTGGGATCTGGGTGTACTGACATATGTACTAAATTAGATTTACTAATCAAGCTGTGTAAGAATAGTAAATGTGGATAGCCTCAGTTTTTGTAAAAGATCATTTTCAACTACTTGTAGTGGTTGTGCCTTGGGTTTTTATTCTTTTCATATCTAGTTCCAAAGACTATTTAAGCATTACATGAATTACACTAATTGCACAAAACTTGAATTTTTAATGCAGAGATTTTTTTAAAACTATGTTATTTCTACAACATTATATGTTCATGTGTAGAGAATAAAGCAAAACTATTCTGTATTTACGTTGCTCAACATTTCTGTAAAATAGAAGAAAATGTGTAATTAGTCTCGCAAGGCATTCCAGGCTGACGTAATAGTGATGAAAAAAACCCCCATTTCAGTGATATCACACACAATGATGAAAACCATGTTTTGTATTTAAGACTGGAGTGGTGTTTAAGAATTCAAACGGCTGGTTTTGGCAGACATCTAATTGTAATACTGTAGCATTGCTGCAGGCAATTTTCTTTGATTTAATTAGATGAACTGTGGTATTTTTTTCTTTTTGCAAAAAGGCTTTATTATGTAGAAATGAAATATGTATAAATTTAATTTTTAATCTTGTCACTACAGACTAGGAAGGAATAAGTTGATTCTTTTAATTTACCCTCTTTGTTTAAGAAAAAAAATTAAATTAATCTTATCACAAATGTTTATGAGTAATTGATTTGAGTTTTGCACTCCAGTCAGAAGTGATAGAGTTAAGATTGCTCTATGTTTCTTCTGAATTGAATCTACTGTAACCATCTTTCAGTGTGGAAACACAAACATTTTGAAGCCTCAATTATGTTATTTTTCCTCCAGACTATGATAATATTGCTACATAGATCAGAGTTTGGATGAGGAAATAGATTTATTCTGCAATTTTTCTTTGTGGATTTTTCATTTGTCTTTTTTTTTTTTTTTTGCATAGGTGTCTGTTAAGTTTAACCCCAAAAAGTAATTGATCACCAAAGATTCTCTTTAATATTTACTTCAGGGTTTTTGTGGGCAAAATCCAGAGACCATTTTAAGTAAATTGTGAGTAATTACAACTATAGGTAATCAACACTACTCACAGGGATATATGTCATCAGTTTTCAGGCAAATCTTCCCCACTGATTCAAATTGGTTGGCCATTTCAGTTTCCCAGCTCTGAGCACGATCTTGTAAAGTCCCATATCTACATAGTGGTATTTATTCTTTTTTTCAAATATTGATTGATGTGAAGTATTTTCAAACTTCTGTAGAATCATCCTTGTGCTTCTCTCTAGGATGAAGCCAAAATCCAAAAATCCAACTTCGTGGAAGATAATGAACCATTTCCAATGGAAAATTTCCACTCACTTCATTGGGAGCCAACATTTTACTCTGTGAATTAATATGGCTGATTCAGGAGCTCTTGAAATAGAGGACAGAACACCCACTGACTTCAGCACTAAGGCTGAGGCTTTCCCTTGTATTTAAGCCGTGGCTTTTACTCCATGAAACCTCATTTTTTTCTACAAGCCTGACAAAGATGTTTTCTTTCCAGTGGCAGTGGGGATGGTAGGACAGTTAATTGAATTATCGTCTGCTGTCAAATTGCTGCAAAAAGGGCATGAGAGTATTTGCATCTTTTTTCTTTTTTTCTTCTTTTTTTTTTTCTTGTCACTGAAAAGTGTTGATGCACTTGAAGTTCTTGTCTGATACCAATTTTAATAGCAGAGGAGTCCACAGCGATTAACACAACTCAGTCAAGGCCGTGTAGGTCAGATCTGTGCTCAGACAGATTATCTAATGAATCTTTTTCCTTTCTGTAAATACTTTTATTATAAGGGGTGAAACGATAGAAAATTCATCTTGAATTGTGCATATATTTCTTATAATATGAAAGTGATAAGATCACACTCTAGTCAGAACAGAAGGGGTTTTTTTAGATTATTTTTTCTTTTCCAGAAGAATGCACTTTTCAGTGGGTTTAACTGTTCATAAGAGGTTTTCTTCTTAGCATTTATGATTTTTTGTTTCAAAAAAATGTTATTTGGCATTTGTTAGATTTAAATAGACTTTAAAAAAAGGTCTCAAAATGAAATAATATATTATTTGCCGTTATTTTTAAAATAATTTCAGATTGGACTGAAATGAAAATTTTCTTTAACTAGTTTGTTTTCACAGTAAAACTTAAAGAAATCAATTTATGCAGTTCTTGTTCTGGTTAGTTAAATTTAGAGCTTTTTCTTTGATTATTTTTTATTATTATTTGTTATTTTGTTATCGTGGTTCACATCAGTGAATGAAAACAATCTCAGTGATAAGCACTCTCTGGATGAAATTTTTAAAAGACTTTTTTTTTTTTTTTTCAGTCTGATTAAATATTAGATGTCTTCTGGGAAATGGAGTGCAAAGATTTAGCCACAATACAATTCATGTAGTACTAGAGAGAGTCTGATTTCTACATGTGGCTGAGTTTCAAAGTGGAGCATGTTTGGCTATCTGCTCCTCAGTGCCAAACACCAAATATAGGACTAGGTTGCTCACTAGTGTAAAAGAAAGTAGCTTCAGAATCTCTCTGACTTCTGATAAAAGTAATAAGCCTCTTGCTCCAGATTGCTCAACAGCAATCTTTTTTGTTTTTTCAGTACAGACCCCAGTGGAAATAAGGAGATGATTTTGTAGAGCCAGGAGAAATTTCCATTGCAGAAGTGAATGTCTCATCATCTGTTTAAGTCAGCCTCCCCACACCTTTGGTGCTACAGTGAACACAGGGGAGAATGGGTGCTGGAGCAAACCCAAGGTTTTAAAAATTAGTACCAGGGAGAGGGAATCAGGACTCTAAAGTTTTGTTCTGGGGTAGTGGCAGCTCTTGTAAAGGGCATTTCTGCTTTTGCTTTTGTTTCAGAAGGAATCCAAACCACATTTGTAGCGTAGATAGTTTGCATGTGCACTGATGTGAACTGAGATCAGAATCTGAACCACTAGTAAAATGTGCTACAATATAATCTGCTATACCAAGGGGTTGTAAAGAGTAATTATTGTTTGCAAAGCTGTTCGAGTTCCTCAGAAGAAAGACGCTATAAAAGTACAAAACACTGTTGTTATTATTATTATAAACTTCTAAATGCCAAAAACTAGGCAGTAATAATAGAAGTGCTGAAACAACTTTAACAATAGTGATGTGAACACATTAAGCTGTAATAAAGCCAGAGTCAACTAAATCAATCAAGTAGGCCTTGCAAACTGCTTGTTAGGACAAAACTGCATCTTTTCTAAAATAAATACAAGAGCAGATTCTCAGCTGGTGTAAATTAGCGCAGCTCCACTGGAGTCAAAGAGACTCGGATTTAAAATGAGAGTTGCAATTTTAATTTTTTTTTCCTCTTCTTTTCTTGCTGCCATTGTTCATCTATGCATGAGCGTCTGTGTGTGTCAATGTGCATGTGTCTGGATGTGCATGCTGCAGAAACATCAGTGCTGACAAAGTTTGTATCAGCTTCATCTGGGAGAAAAGCCAAAGTTATGACAATTAAGTTTCCTTTCAAACAGGAAAAGCCTCTTGTGTTGCTACCCATGCACAGGTGAAGTTCTGAAATTGTTTTTTTTCATCTGACTTGTAGAAAATGTCTCTGCATCAGTCTTTGTGGGTGTTATGTCAGAAGAGAGGATGTTTTTGTAAAGCAGAAAAGAGATCGTGGGAAAGTATGTTTAGTCGTGTCAAAGTAGAAGTTATACACTCTTCCTTACTACTCTTCTCCTCCCCTTGATTGACTCTTGCCCTGACTCCCAACAATCTTTACAAGACTATCAAACAAAACTACTTAACTATCAAATTTAAATAAGTAAGGAAGCTAAATTTGCAGATCAGGCTGAATTTTCAACATATTTTAAAGCTGTTACAATTAAGTAGTTTTTCTAAATGTTTTAAAGCACTTTTATGGTCTCAAAACCTGCTTAGATCTTGCTTTTAGAAAGCGCTCAGACAACATGGTAATGTTGTAATCTAACGACACCAGATTTACACATCATCTTGTGATCCTTCAGAAAGATGTTCCATAAAGCATATATGAGTAAATATGTCTGAATTAATATATTGTTGCCATGATGAATTATCTTTTTTCTTGGAAACAAAATATTTTTCATATAACTATTATGAAGACAAAATTTTGTACTGGCTTATGCCGGCAGCTAAACTTATGTAGGCAAAAAGAGCAGGGAAATAAGAAGTAAGGGAATCTGAGACTCAGTACTGGTTCTGTCACTGACTTTCTTGATTTTTCTCTCAGCCTTCACCTCCTTAGGTGTAAAATCAGGATCATAATACCTAAATGACTCTTTGTTACCCTGATTGTAAGGGAGACAGAGTTGGAATCTCCATGCTTTCTGAACAGAGTTTCTCGTCTTCGATTTCAGAGCTAGTTACAGACTGGGGGAATAATAAGTGTGGAGGGGGAGTTAAAGTCCAAAATGCCAAAGAATATGAATTCTGAACTGTGACTCGGTAACAGATATGGTATGAACCCCAACTCCAAATCCCAGCAAATGTTTTGTATCTGTGTATGAATATTGCAGCTTGGGACCATGCATAGTTCTAAGAGACTTATTATAATTTATTATTAATAGGAGTAATGATTGATATTGTTGCATTATTTAATAATTGCACTACTTTCACTATTTAATAATAATTATTATATGCACATGCAGATCAGGTAGTTAAGTTTCTTTTCCATAAGAAATGCAAATAGAGATTAATGAGTGATCCATAGCAGGAAAGATAATTTGATAATTTTTCCCACTGCATTTAAGCATAATTTACTTTAAGTGATCCTCGGTATTATTGTGTGCTCTATTGCTCAGTAGTGAAATCACTACTGAAATCACAAGGATTGTTTCTTTGTCTTGATTACTGGAGCATAGCTTACACAATGCTTGTTAGCTCTTTGTCTGTCTTGACAGCTAAGGCTGTAATCCCTTTAAATCAAGAACTGTGTTCTAGTCAGCCTCTGTACAATGCCCAGCAAAATGGTGCCCTGGGCTCTTGTAAGTAATTATAGTTCTTGTACAAGTCAGTAATAAAAGTCAAATTGTTAGTGCAAATATTTCTGGAAAATAAATATTGATAAATGCATTCTAGAAATATTTGAGAAAGCCTCTGGAAAACTAATTTCTGTAAATGAGCACTATGACTGTTGGACATAATACTTATTCTTTGAGTGAAACGAAGAAAAACAGACAAAGGATAGTAAACATGGTCAACATTTCTCTTATCTATTGAAGTATTTGTATGAAATATAAAATTTATGTAAAGCTTTTTTAATTATATGCAATCTCTGATTACCCTCTTGGTACTTACTGTGGTGATCTTTCCATCTCATGGCTGGCATTGTGACTCTAAGCTTTTTGTGCTCCAAACACATATATCAATTAAAATACAATGTGATGGATATAGATTTATATAATACATGAATTGCTGTTTTTTCACCATCTTGAGATGTAAGTACCTAACTAGTATCACTAAAGAGAACTACACTATCCAGGTAACAATATTAAATGCTTGCTTAAATGTTCGTAGAATTGGAAATTTACAAAAAACCTAAAAACAAGTTAGATCCATCCCCTCCAATTATCTTTCATGATGTAGGCCTAAGTTTGGGGTGCAGAGTCAATCTCTAATCAGTTTGAGTTTTTCCTACGTGGGAAAAATTCTGCAACAAGCAGCAGTGATAGCATTTTGTGAGAATTCTGCTTATGTTGAAGGTTTTCTGTTTGGGCAGACACTGCTTGGTATGTAATTAGCAGTGTCCATTCTTGTTTTTATAAGCAGTGTTTTAGCAATTAGGAACTCTTTAATTAAGTCAACTGTGTTCTCAGCTTGAGGTTTTTTGTGTGCACTCCTCCTCAGGAAAGTGAGATAACATGCAACCAAGACTTACTTTCTTTTTCTGCAGCAGTTCTTCCAACTTCCACTCCCTAATAAGTCAGTGCTCTCCCTTTAAAGACTTTAGTGCAAGTTTTAATTTTTTTTTTATTTCTTTTTTTTTTTTTTATAGCTTGTGTCACCACTGCTACCATCAAGATTCCTCTTTCAATAAGATGCTGATTGGATGAATATGGCTTCCAGTAACTCAGCCTTTGTTTTGTAAAAACATTATTACAACATTGTATAACACTTTAGAAATGTTTCAAATTTAGGCTGGCGTGGTGACTTAGCAGACTAGGGGGCTAACATATGGAGTCTGCTACACACTAGAGACTGTGGTTTTATTGCTGGCACCACTAGTCAAGTCAGGATTAGCAACCATGGTATTTTCAGCAAGATCTGAGATCACAAGGCCTCAGGTGTGGTTACCTAACCTTTGCCAGAAGTCAGAGAAATATTGATGTGTGAAAATAAAGACTGATTTAGTGTAATGGGAGGGATACTTTTGCTATAAGGGCTACATTTTTCTAAGGATTAAATAATTTCCTTTGTTTTCCATTAAAATAATCAAGTGGTTCAAAATTCAAAACATACCCCAAATGGTAGCCCTCGCTGGGTGCAGAGCCACCCATCGGGACATTGACCCTGAGTAGGACACTGCTGGCACCTCTGCTTGTCCTCGGCTGCAGCTGTGAATGTGCCAGACCTTGAAAAACAGTTTGAGAAGCAAGCAAACAAGCAAACAAACAAAAAGATTCATTTTCATATGAACTCACAGTGTGGGCAGGATCCCAAGCAAGATGTCTCTCATCTCAGCCCTGTCTCTGCTGTTGAAAAGCAAAGAAAAGAGGAAGAACTTCCTTGGGAAAGACAAGCTGGCTGAGAGTGGGAACGATACACTTTAGGTGTTGATTATAGTGCAATAACTAATGGTGAGATTTCATTAGAAAGTAAAAGAACGCATCTGTAGGAGAAAACTGATCCCATTAAAGAACTGCACAGAGCTTTCTTTTTGTTTAATGGTAAAAGTACAAAGTGTCAATATCAGAACAAAAATAAAATAAGAGGGGGAACACATTCTCTATCTTTAAAAAAAAAAAAAAAAGGAGAAAAAAAGAAAAAGTGGCAGTTAAAGCCAATAAAGTCCTTTATTTGAATGCCATTAGTGGGTTTGGCAGCCATCCGCGCCATCTACTTCAGAGGAGCACTGCACAGATTAAGAGAGGCTGGATGCTAATTTGCACATATGGAAATGCTTTTTCTCGCCGTTCCGATGGCTCTGTTGTGGACAGATGGAATTAGTGAGCACTCCAAAGCCGTGAAGGCAAACACATAAAAAAAAAAAAAAAAAAAAAAGCCCCTTCTCCTCCTTCCTTCTTCTTTCTCTCTTTCTTTCTTTCGTGAGAAACTTCAGACTTGAAATAAATAACATTAGCAGACCGCTCTCCCTGGCACTAACAAGCTATTTTATCATATTTCAATTGCAAATCATTTTTTAACTGGGAGTCATAGTCATTTTAGCTAGAACCAAGTGTGCCAAAAGGGGTTAGCAAATTAAGGACAATCTTCAGATAAATTTGTCCCTATGTGCTGTATATAGATCCCTCTCCACTTTAGACTGTGCCTTGCAACGCTCCCTTTCCTGACAGTTTTTAGTAACTATGAATCATATTTTCTCTTTCCAGTCCTTACACTTGTTGTACAAATGTCACTTTCACCTACCTAATGACCAGAACATGTCTTGCTGGGATGTGGGGCAGAGGGTGCCCCTTTAGAGGGGAAGATGATGATAAAAAGTAGCTCCTTACCAGGATCAAAATTCAGTCCTTGCATTTCCGGCTGTAGAAAAACCATTTCACCTGTTTGCCTTTGGACCATCGGTTACCCTGTGGACAAACTGCAGGAGGTGGATGTAAGAGAGCAACCTGGACTCTCACCCAGGAAGGAAGCTGTAGGAATTTTTCCTGGGGCTTTCCCCTCGGCAGCACAGTTCCCCACAGACTCCAAAACAGGCCTGTGCCTTCAACATGATTAAAACACTGGAAAAAAGGATCAATCCAAGGAGACAAGAATCACTTTTATCTTACTAATTTACAAGGGGAATTTCATATGTACCTTATCTATTGGCAGTCAAACAAAGCAGATGCATCATTCTTTAAGGCAGCCGAAAGTCAACGACCTTTGTTGCCAAATGTCTGCCTAGCCTTTTTTTTTTAGTTTCTTTGAAATCAGCTGGCACCAGCAATTAGCACCCGACCACCCCCCAAACTTTGGATGAAGTGAGTTCTGGAAACCAAATCAGAATTCAAATATGGTAAATAACACCTCTCTCTGTTCACTGTTACTGTCTCACTGTCACTAGCAAGAAGGTCTGTGCACAGTTCAGTCTCTCAGGGACCAGTTCTGGTCTCCTTGAAGCTTCATAAATCCATTCAGCAAGACCAGACACCCTCCTAACTAAAGGCAAGAACTGCGCTTTTGTAACAGCACCCAAATGGGATCTCTCTGTTACAATGCGATGAATGGCTCGGCGGGGAATCCAGGTGTCTTAAAGCTCCCTCAGTCTGAACTTTTTCTTCTCCATCCTCTTCACACAACTTTTGAGAGTACCTCAGTGATCTTAATGGATTCACAGCTGAAAACAGCAATGAAACACACCATTTACTTAACTCTCACTGAAGAACCAGCTATGAAAATGCATTTTGCCGCCAAGTGATTTTTCTTTTTCTTTTTTTTTCTTTTTTTTTTTTTTTTTTTGTTTTTTTTTTTGTTTTAAGGGCAGTATTCTGAGCGTGTTTTTTTGGTGGCATCAATCACAGCTATCAAGTGAATTGAAAACATGTGCACTTCAGGCAGAAGAACAAAATGTTGATTGTGATCAGTTCCATTTGGTTATTAGGTTTACTCTGAAGAACTTCACAGTTTCTGTAGAAGATGATACCAAAGGAGAGATGTAATGAATTGCTACCAAAAATGGTGACTGCACTTCTTCCTTTCTTTCTCTTTCTGTCTTTTTCTTTTTTTTTTCTTTTTTTTTTCTTTAATTTTTTTCCTCCCTCCCCCAGTTCTTTCCCAAGTGCTCTGATGCCAGAGGCTGGAAGGATTTTGCTTCCAAAGAGCAGCATGTGGCTCTGGAGTGACAGATTCCTGACTGCTGCTCCAAGGCATTGTTCACAGCAAACAGGGAGGCTCTGACCTCTCTGATCACACAGCTGAGAGAGGAGGAGAGCATGCTACTGTTATAACTCTTACTCCTCTCTTTGTGTACAGTGCATCTAATGGGGACACACATCTATACTGCTCTCTTCCTTTAGAGAACAAGGCCCAGCCTTGAACCCTTCATTCAGGCTAAACTCTCACTGAAGCCTATTGAAGCCAATGTCCTTTGGGAGGCTCACTCCTCCTGTACTTCTTGATGCATAAAGAAAGTATATCTTCCAGTTCTCGTCAGAGACATTTTATATTCCTTCCCTCCATCTTGCTGTATTCATATCTGCCCATTTTGCTGTTGTAGAGCCCTGATGCTATTCTGTCCCCAACTACCTGTTGGTGTTTTGAGGGAAGTATCATTGTTCTTCTCTGGTGTGACAGCCATAAGGAGGGAAAACAACTTTTAAACTCTCATTTCCCTATGTAAATCTGGTTGCAGATATGCCTTTTAAATAACCGTTTACATGAGGACAGTTTTATCAGACAATTAAACTCAGATCTCATCTCATTCTACATAAGGCACAATGATAGTGATTAGAATTCTGTCCTGGAATCCAGGAAGTCAGGGGAAAACCTCCACTCTTTGCAATAAAGCTGGATTTTCACTCAAGTTCCTTACCAGTTTGACAGTAACCCTCCTGCCTGTTTCCTCACCAAATGGATTGGCATTTCCCAAATGATTTCAATGGCATTGAAATGTAATCCTACCAGAAGAGATTTTAAATTGCTGCTATTATTCACAGATAGTAGACCCTTAAAAAATCTGAGCTTCAAGAAATTGCATAAAAATAAAAAATTCATAATGATCATATAGACACAGTTGAGGCTTGTGATGTAAGATCCAATAAAGTATTTGTAAAAATTAATGCTTTGGGGAAATACTGGTGAAGATTCTTAAAACTGGAAAGTTTCCTTTTTGCAGAGACTTTACAGGAAATTTAACAGAAGTAGGTATGTAATTTATAAGAAAAGTTTATGTTTTCTGAAATGTGAGCACAGGGCATCTTTAGGGGAAAAGTTCCAAGACCCTGTTTGAGAGGATGAGGGGAGTTGTAAATTTAAACAAGAAAAATCCAACCCTGAAATGGCTGTATTTAGTTTGATTCTTTTTTTGTTTTCTATTACAGTTTCATTTCTCTTCAGTTCTATTCATTTATTTATTCACTCATCTAAAAATGATAAAATGGTAACTTAGAAATCCTCTAAAAGTGAATCTTGAGTAACAGAAGTGGTGAAAGGATTCAGCATCAGTTTTTAAAATTTCTTATTATTTTACCACAAACATAGGTATCATATTAATAATAAAAAACTTCATTTTTTGGTAAACATGGAAACACAGAGTAATTCAGAAGAATTACTGGCAAAATAATAATAATAATAATAAATCTATAATTTTTTTGTCAGAACTGTCTGCTCTCTACTCTGTTCTTTCTACTTATTTCTGCCTAAGAAATCTGGTTAATGCTGCTTGGGATGATCACGTAGCCAGACTTCCCAGAAGAAACCCAACAGAAGTAGGAGAAGCAGAGCAACCTACCCAAAGGCTGTGGTGGGAGGCTGCATTTCAGTCAGTTAACCCTTTTGTCAGCTGCCATCTAAATTTCTAAATCTTAAACAACACGGATCTAGGCTTTCTGTGTCTTCCAGTCAGCAGGACATTAGCACCAAACTTCAGAGGACATACCCCCCAAGGAATTCTGGATGTCCTGAAGGACTCTTGACCCCTTATTGTCAAGAGTTATCAGTCTTCTGTGAAGCAGCAAATGTAGCACACAGAGAGGAAATCTAACTGAGTTCTTTCAAACACACGGTCATCCAAACAAAGATGAAAAATCCATGCTGGTTTCAGCCATCCAAAACAGTTTCATTTTTGTCTTTATTGAGGAAATGCATAGAGACAATGTGCTGAGAACAACAAAAACTCCTTCCCATTGAGGCTAGTAATTACTCTGAGATTCAGGGCAGCTCTTAAAATTTAAGGAACTTCCAAGGCTCAAAGAGTGAGGCTTTTCCCTTGAATGAAAAGTAAGAAGATGCACAGCTTTATTATCCTTTGGGCTTCTCATATATTTCACCATAAGATATCGTTGTCCTTCCTGAGAGGTGGTTCGAACTTTTCTTGGAGGGACACATCAACTCAGCTGTAAGTGTGGCATGTTCAGCATCCCACCCTCTGCTAACCCACCACCAGTTTAGGACGCAGCCTGTCTGAACATGCTTGATGGCATGATCTAGCCTGCAGGGTCACACATGCTCCAGCCTGTGGACTTTGGCCACACCAAAAGCTGGTCTCTCGGGCTTGCTGTCTGCATAAGAGGCAAGTCTGGTCTTTAGGGTATCCTGAGGAAACAGAAAAAAAAAAGAACCTTTCAGAACACTCAATACATTACAGGAAAGTGTTCGGATGCGACAGTGAAAAACATCCTGTAAGAACTGAAACGAATACTGTTCCACCTCAATGATACTTTACAAGAGCTTTCATAGATACAGGCTGTGTACCCTGTAAATCCTCTTCCTATCTGTGTGTTCCTACCAAATAACTTCATTTGAGTTTCTTTGTTTATGGACTCTTTGGGTGGTTCCTCAGTTCCAGGCAGCTGTTCTTGCAGCCAGAAACGTGGCCGTGCTGCTGGGTGCAGAAAATACAGGGTGTGCTGGCATGAGCCGTTTCTTGTGCTCTTATCCCATGGCTGGTCCCAGGCAGCCTTTATTTGTGTGTGAGCTTATCTTCTGTTAATAATTTAAATCCAGTCCCCAAAACAGAGCCGTGTCACTTTCAAAGACAAGAGGATTGTGAACATTTGGCGTTCTGTCTGTCCACAGAAAGCAAACAATTAAACTGTTTTAAAAGAAGTTTAATTAGAAAGCTACATAAAAGTAACAGAGGAAGCATAAGTTGAAGGACCATCTATTACAGAAATAGTGAAGGATTCTTGGAACTGCACTGACCATAAGCTCCTGTAAGCTACCATTTCAATACACAGTTTTAAGTAAATTCCCTTTTCAGCTTCACTTGTCCCACATGAAAGAAAAGCTAACTTTAACACAGCAGACGAGAGTCCTTAAAACGAAGCAAGAGGAATTTTTTCTTTAAGTGGAACATCATGGGGCTCATCAGAGTATTTAATAGTATTTTCCCTCCAGCTGTTTTTATTTATCTTTAAACTTCCAATAAAAGTTATGTTTTATTTCAAGAAGCAATCCATAATAAACTTTTCAGCTGATGGTAGTGGTTAGTGCCTGTGCCACCAACAGTGATGATTAATTCTTTGGAGAAGAAACAAAAATTACTCTTTGCTATGCAGCACCTATCACAGTGAATTTGAGTAGGGGCATTTGGGCTCTACCACAAATTTTCAAATTAGAGGAAACAATAATCTCATTCCATTGTTGTATGATAATGTTGAGAACTTGAGATGGGGTCAGTTTCTTACTGGAAGGCAAACTCAGAGCAATTCCTGGTCTAGTACATCATTACTATTATTCTATAGTAATAATATGCCTCCCTGGGCTAGGTACTGTACAGGTATGGTATGAGGGACAGCTCTTGTCCTAAGAATGTATTGCCCTGAATCCTTATGGACATACATATGCTTTTAACTCCAGGCACTGTCAATCAAACCTTTGAATTGAATGAGATGTTTTACATGTGCCAAGCTAAGCATATGTTGAAAACTATATGGGATTTGGACCTATATAAGCATGGACTAAGGGTGAAGAATTTAGCTATTGTTAGTACGCGGTCAGTATACCAATTCTTTTCACTTTAAGTAGAGATGATAAAAACAGCAAGGCTACACATAAAATCCTCAGCTAAGACATGACTTCATTCAGGCCTGTAGCCACAAAAACAACTCCTTTTCTGACCCCGGGTCTCTGTCTCTTGCCTTCAGCACACTGTCTGTTGTAGCATCCTGCCTACTCCCAAAGGTCTATCTCATGGCTTCATGGAAACTCCTCTTCCCACTACTGAACTAGTACAGATGGGCTTAGGCATTAATTCTGCTTTTGTCCAGCTGCTGACAAGGAGGAGGAAACTATTGAGACAAGCTCGATTAGAACCAGTGGCCTCTGGAGCTCACAGTACTGCCAGTTTCCATTGAGACAAAGCAGAATACTTACCCTGGTCAACACTCTCGATGCTAATTTTATTGTGGGTCTTTTTGGCCAGGCTATGAGCCTATTGTTTGTTGGAGTAAAGCTGATTTATATCCACAATGACGAACCTTTTCTGTGTGGAGTTGCATACTAAAGCCTCATTTCAATAGATGACAGCATGTTTCATTACTGACTGTTATACATGTCCTTGGAAGAGGAAGGGCCTCCAAGAAGACATTTTTTCAGGAAGGACGCTGAGCTGGAAATTTTGACTTCATTGTGGTCAGGACTGGGCCTACTGTAGAGATGTTTGTTGATATTTGGACTTTCCATTTATCCTACCTTGGAGCACCTGGTCTTCCATTACTCTCTTCTGTGCAGGCTCTCGTATCATATTTGTTACTAACTAGTATTATACTCACTATCCCTGTGTTTTACAATAGTGTAGAAGAACACTAACATATGCCACTTGTTTACCTATCTTCTTGCCAGATGAGATGTTTGTGAAGTTAAGTGCATTGTTCTATGTTAGTTAAACTTACATCCACGAAAAGATTGCTCTGTGTATGTCTGTGCGCGTGTGTTACAAGAGGTGAGGTTAGTGACAGGCTCCTTGTGTTTACGGGGGAATATACACCGATGAAATGCGGTTCGTTCCAACACTTTGGGCCAGTTTGCACTGGTCTTATGTGAAGTTCCCTGTTCTATACAAATGACAACTGCACATTCTCCTCGTGGAGAAACTCAGTCCGCCAGGGGCATGAAGTTGCCAAGGGCAGTCTGGAGACTGGTATTTCACTGATCTCTTAATAACATGATCCAAGGCTTTGTGAATAAAGGCCTTCAGACGAATACAGAGTTCTGTGGGAAGCCAGTGGAGGGAGCAGAGGGATTAGAGGACTTGTTGGAAAGGTCTGCAGGAGTTTGTGTTTTTAAGCAAAATATGCAGTAAGAGCCAAAGTTTCCAAACTACTGAATCTTACTGCCCTTGGATTTGTTAATGCCATTCAAAAATAATAGTGTTTCCTCTAAAAAAAAAAAAAAAATTCTCTTCCAAAGAGCTATTTATTTGCAAAGAGCTAATATTCACAAATATGGTGAAATTTTAACTCTTTTGAAATAAAAAACCACAGAATACAGCAGGGCTATGATTATGCCCTGGACCATTTGGTCAACAAGACATTGACCACAGAGTCAGGTATATCCGAGTTACACTTCTGGGCTTATCAGTCGTATGCTACACAGATTTTACACATTACATAGGTCCACAATTTCCAAAGAAAACTAACTTTTCTTGCCTTTTTTCTTTATGGCTGTCCACATCCATCTTTCCAAAATTACCAGCAACTTTGGTCTTTGTCTCTGTTCAAAAGCTATTTTAACAGAATGAGCTCACACAAGATAGTGAAAATACGTGCTGTTAGTATGGACCAGCTTCAACCTAGAGATCTGATCATATTCCTATAGACAGCCAACCATGCCTAGCTTTTGCATGCGTAAAATCATTCACTGCTGCTGATACTTACAGATAACACTGCACACAAAAAAGAATTATCACATTTTTGCAGGAAATATTTTATTGACTCCCTGCCAAATCTATGCTTGCTTTTATTTGTTTTGGCAGTTGTATCCCTTCAAAAAGTTTGCTTCTGTATTTTAAGATGCTTAAAGTTATCCTTTTAACGAAACTGGTTTTTAGTTCACATGCTATACCATTCTTTACTTGCTTAAAAGCCATTTGTTGAGACACGGGAACTTGCCTGCTGCACTGTGACTTGAATAGTAGGGAAAACATACAGTTTAGCTCAAGTTTTTTCCTAAGGTTTGGCTGTGCTTCAGTTTCCTATCTTAAGGCTCTTACTTCATATCTTTAAATCATCTAAGTCTAAAAAGGCAGGCCAATGCTTAAAGGAAACAAAATAGAGCTGTGCTGCCTCATACTCTCAATATCCACGGAAACTTAAGCAAAAAATCATAGATTGTATCTTGAGTTCTGGTGGAAGAATTGAAGTTTCTTGGAATGATTACTCTTTGGAAATATCAGTGTCCTGGCCTCCCCTTTTTCTCCTCACCCAAAACATGCACGCTTCTACCTTTGACTTCTGCAAGTGTAAGCCAGAGGAATCCTGTGACTTCTCTCATTCTCTCGTGCTTGTTTCTTTGAGGTGGCGTTTCAGAGTATGACAGTTACAAGTTTGGTAAGTAATGCACACAAGTGGCTTTTCGTGCTGTGACAGTTCTCAGAGTTTTGAATGTGTTTTAAGAAGTCAGTGTGAGTGCTAGGAACCTCAAAGGAAGATCTAATATTGATTGGTAAGTCCAAAAAAAAAGGTATTTCTGACAAACTGTTATTCAAAAGTCACTTCAAGCAATGACCGAATTTCTTCACACTGCTTGTCTCCAACACAGTGCCTTCTGCTTAAGCCTGGCAATACTTTGGACCAAAATAATACTCCAGCCAAAGTCAGAATGTGTTTGAAATAAAGTGAGACCAAATAAAAGCTTATAAAGGGACTTGGTTGTGATTTTTACCATGGACCGTAATTATTTTTCCGTATCCCTATTATTGCATCAGTCTAAGATACTGCTTCCTCCATTGTTTCCATAGGAACATCCTGACATGTGGCATCACCAGAAAGTGTTCAAGTAATGTAAAAGGTAGTGGTTATTTGCACAACAGTTCAGCAATTATGTATGATATTAAAAAAAAAAAAATCACTTATCTAACCCTAGCATGCATGTAGGCACAGGACAAGGGAATAGTTAGGTTTTTAATTAAGCTCCCCTTATGTACTCCTGTTTCCATGTGAAAGGTGTATAGCCAAAATGCTATTTACTTGCATAACTCATTCGTTCAAAGAAATGAGTCTCTGGGAGTGCATTTTCCTCTATTAATGCCTCAGTTTAGCATTAACCTGAGTGCTTAAATGAATTTGCTGATCGCAGCTAAGACTCACATGGACCTTTTTCAACATCAGTTACACAGACCATTTGGCACCTTTAGCAGTGTCTGCTTAAAGGAAGCCTAACTTTAAAGGAGTACACAGAGATATTTTCTTTACTCTTTCCAGGAGAGTTTAGTTTCTACCTTGAAGTTAGGTTTAAAGTAAATACACACTGAGCAGGAGACAGAATACAAACTTTGCCTTCCCACTCTCTGGCTCACAAACAGAGAATTTTGGTCTCCAAACTTTCATCTTTATGAACTCTTTACAACAATAGTTTTTTGTTTGTTTAAACTATGTTCTTTTTCTGACATTTAAGTCAAAGTCTATCTTGTTATATAGTGCAGGCGATTTAAAAAATGGCCCCTTGTTTAAATAGAATATGACAGTCTAATAGAATAATATCTAATCATCTATAGGACAAATCTGGCAGCGTTACACATGCTCGGTAAAATGTCAATAGGACTATACCCAGAGAAAGGCACTGCTCAGCATAATTAAGTGGCCTCAAGTCCTTGATGAGCAAAGAAAAAAATCTAGCTTAGTTAGGATGAGAAAGAAAAAAAAAAATCATGTGCAATTCTGAATTGTGATAACTAGAGACAGACTGAAGCTGCCAACTTTGAATTCAGAGAGCTGGTTGGAGGGATATTTAATGTTTAAGCATATGCCAACCCCAATTAAGAAAGGAAAGAAGGAAAACCATTGTTTTTTTCAATGAATGGAAGGAATTTTCTGTATAATATCATTATTTTACACAATGCTACCAGTCTGTTACAGCCAGTTGACCCAGGAAGGCAGAGGCCAGTGTTTTGAAACCCGGGTCCCTTGAAGATGTTTCTTAAAATAAAGATATAACTGCTTTTCAAACTGTCATAGCTATTTTGGATTTTAATTGGATATGTGAATACTTCTCCCTGCTGGATATCAGGCCTCTATTACTAATTTAGAAATGTATCTGTAAGCACTTAGCTCTGAACTTCATCCCTTCACGAATAGGCCAATCAATCCTGTTCATCTGATGTGAGGAATCTAGCCTCTGAAGTTACTCTGTGGACTCCATGGGGCTGAGATTTCGTTCAGTACCTGATAACTGTACCACTTCAGTGCCTTCTCTGTCAATCTCTTGAATAACCAATATGCAATCACCAAGATAGCATTGCAAAATAAGTAAGTTCCCTCAAAAGGGAGGAAAGAAAACTAGGTTAAAATATGTTCTGACATAGAGGGTGCAATTCCAATGACATCAAAGGGGTTGTGTTTATTTACATCACCAGAGAATTTGGAATAATCTTGCCTGCTTTGTCATAAGCATGCTAAACAAGCCTGAAGATTGTTTAAAGACCCCATTTTAGCTTTGTTGATTACTCAATCTCTGCAGTCATTTATTGCTCCAATACTACAAAGTAAGAGAGATTATCCCTTAATTAGGTGATTTTTATCCTTTTAACATCTTCGACTGCACTAGATCTTCATTAAGGTCTTTTTTGCGCCCCCTCTGCAACTTTCTTGAATCAGCTTTCATCTACTCTTTTTTCATCTGCTCTTTTCCCTGGTGAGTTTTGATCCAGGGACCAATGAATTTTAGTAATACATCTATTTACAGACTAATCATTATGAATATTTTTAAACATAGTTCAGAAAATTACTTGTAAACTACGCACTCAAAAATGCTTAATGCTTATAAATGCTTAGAATGAGTGGTTGGGAAGTTCAGCTATGTGTGGAGAAAACGCTCTTTAAGCCTGTGTTCTTCTCTGTGTAAAACTTCTTGTATACAAACATGAAAGCATCCAACTGTTACAATTTTATGAAACTAAAAGTTATACACATTTTTAGCAGTTCTGCCGGCATACAGTGTGGTTCACAAAAAGGCCTTTAAGATGTTTAAGAGGAAATTAAGCTAATAGTCCCGTCTCTGTTTTAACTATGACTTCATATTAAGATTACCAAAAGACTTTGAAGGTAATATAAAGATTACTCCAAGTCATTGTGACTACTAAATGTTAATAAAGTATTTGGCTATGTTTTTAATGAATAAAACTGTTCTTTGGGACTCTTCCTTGTATTTGAAGTATAGTATGCAAATTCTTAATGGAATATAAACATTAACCCTTTTTCCACAATGCCAGTCATAACAATAATATGTAAGTAACAGCTGAAATAAAATGCAAATCACCCATTCTCCAATGCCCAATAATCAAGGATTGACTTTAGGTCTTAATTAAGGATTTATATGAAATTTGAAATCAGTACTAGACATGGTTTGCACCACCAGCAAAAGAACAAAAAAAGATATTTTTAAAAGTTAAATCATTAATATCAAAAATCAACCGAACAATGTTTCCTTCTGCTGCAAGCAAATGAGCAGACTGGAATTGTCACCATTGTAAGTCTTTCAGAAGAGGTGCAACAAGCACCTGTGAAACAGATAACACTGCACTGATCCTGCCTTGAGACATGAGGAAATGTTAAATGATCTTTTGAAGTCCTTCCCACACTTCTTTTCCAAGATTAGCTGATTCAAGTCATAGCCAGTGCTCCTATGGCAAAAGGCAAGTGAGTGAATTCTCCTATCTTTCATGACAAATCCATGGCCAATTTGTAAGACAGGGTACACATTGATGATCTAGATAATGGGATGTTGTTATTGTTGTTGTTATCAACATGTCTTATGGTTGGTGCAGTTCTGTCATCCTGGCTGACAGAATGATTATGTTTTAGGAGCCACATTAACATCTCTTGCAAAAGAAGTTGTGAGGGAGAGCATTTTTGAAAAGTGTAGCTAAAATGATAAAAGCAGCATAAAAGGATAAGAGTCTCAGTCTCTTGTTTCCAAGTGAGTGAGAAGTGTAAGGCTTTTGACCCTGAATTCTTATCTCTGACAACCTATATTCTCCAAAATATTAGCAGTATTGGGAAGGCATTTCAATGACAAATGAAAGAGTAGAAGAGAATTTGTCCATTCCCTAAATCGCTTGGGGATTTCAATAGAAAAAAAAATCCCTGTGAGGTGCTGGAGAAAAGCAACTGATGTGTGTAGGATAGGCGCCCATGGAGGGCAGCAGTATTTTGGTGACAGAACAGTATTTTATGCCTGAGTAAGTAAACTTGTGCTTGAAGGCATAGAAATTCCCCAGTTTCCCCAGGGCACTGAAATCTCTGGAGCCAACACTGGATTTGTGGCAAAATCTGCAGATGGTTCTACAGGAGGAATGCATACAGATGTGTACAGCTGGTTTATAGCTTTTTGTCTTTGTATTGGCAACTCAGTTAACTAGATAGCTTCTTGCTGGTGGAGACACAAAGAGAATATCCACAGATGCTAACATCCTCCCCCTCAGTGGGTTTAGCACTTGAACTGATATCAGTAAGCTTGTTCCTTACCTTGATAAAGATTTACTGCTAGTTTATGCTTTCCCTTCAAGTGGGAGAGAAGGGTGCTTTGAAAGAGGATTGGTAGCTTTCCTTGTTTCTAAAACATGCTTTGAATTAGTTCTTTTATTTCTTTGTGAAAACACAGGAATAAGACACCAGGAATAAATTGTGATAGCCTTATTCATAACTCTCTTCTGTCTGTTTCTAATATCAACCATGAGAATACTGATATAGATAAAAATTCCAAAGTTAATATAGAATAATTTCTGACCTGGAATTTAGTGCTAAATGTCAGATATGTGGGAAAGTAGCAATACTTTAAAGTTTATTCCTATTCTTAAAAAAAAAATCATTTTTTAATGAAAAAAGTGCCATTTTAGAAACTTTATTTTGGAAAGTGTAAGAATTTCGTTTCAAAGTTTATTTTATATTCCTGTATTCTTTTTATATTATATCAACACATGCCAAAAATAGCCATGCATAATCTGATGACAGATTATAATATGGCATTGGTTAAAACGTTCTATTGCTTTTCATTTGTTCATTGTTTTTGTAACAAAACACAAACTTGTAAAATTTGTGATCAAGCAGAATGTTTCAATCAGTACCAAGTAGCATCTGCCTTCAAGTCTAAAAATAATTTACTTAAACATTTTATTTTTTTACAAGAAACCTAATCATATCCATGTAGCTTTCGGGGGGGAAAAAAAAAAAGCAAACCTCACCACACACACAAAAAAAGGTCACTTGCCTTGAAACTATTTTTCTAACAAAATGTTCTGTATTAAAATTTTCCATATAGATCTAGCCAGCATAACTCCATAGCTGATTGAACAAATTTTCTCAAACAAGGCTGCTCAAAGTTTATAATCCAATAACACTTGTTGCTTGACATCCCCAGTCTCTTTGGCCACTTAATTCAGAGATTACAGGTCACTGACCAATGACTTAATGATGAAAATTCTTTAAACTGAGTTCTTAAACCAAAAATTATTTCAGTCCATCGGAACCTTTCCGCTGATGGTAACAGATGTTAAGTCTGGCCGTGAGTAAAGGGTAAATGTGGCAAAACACCTTCATAAGTTGATTTTATAGGGGATGTATGATGGAGCTGTGACACTCATATCAACTGTTAATTCATGCTAGAAAACAACCTGATTTTTGAGAGTTACAAACAGATTTCTTATTGCCAAACCATGAACCTTTTCCAAAGTCCATTGGGACTGTAGAAATTTTACCGGTGATTCAACGATAGCAGGAGAATTGGAGTTCCTCTGCAATGTCACGTGGCTAATCACCATTCTGTGAAACAGCTTTTCAAAAAGTAGATAAACAGAGATAACAGGGTGTTAGTTCTATCTCAGACTAGCTTATACCGGCTTAGACACATGCAGACAATTGCTCAGGAAATGATACTTAACTGTAAGAGTGTGTGAGCACGTGTGTGTGCGTGCACGTGTTAACAGAGAAAGAGATGCACACGTCCACTGCAACAAAAACTTGCTGGTAAAAAAGGATGCTTGGGTATAGCATATAGAACAAAATAAAAATGCACAAAAATATAACATAAATTTAACAATTTGTCTCTGAATAATTTCATTTGCAGTTTTAAGCCTTTAGAGTTATGGTCTATTTATAATTGGAGCCACAGTCTGCATGTATTTTAAATGCAAAGAGAGGTTCCAACAGTCAAGTTATTATATTACTCGAGAGTTTAATTAATAACACACTAATTGTAGAAGCCAACATCAAGAGCCACACCATATTGGTTCCATTACATTTTGAAACTGTTTGAAGTGATTTCATAATTAAAAAAAATGAACTTTTGAGTGAAGTGTTATCTTCTCATGAAGACATCGTTTACTCTGTGAGTTCTCTTACTTTTCCAGCTGTAGTATTCTTTACCAGTTTCTACATTGTAGCATGCTTTGAGATCTGAATAGTAGTGCATACTCTCACACGTGCAGGGAAAGAAAAGAAACTCAGTCCAAAACCTTTTGTTAAAGTTCAGCTAAGCTCCCCCAGAACATAAAAGTTTATTAGCATGAGATTATTAATAACATAAATCAATGAATGTTAGAAAATTCCTGTAAGAATAAGCATAAGCAATATCTCCTGAGAAAATGCATATCATAAACAGTATGCTGAATGTCATTTAAAGATAAGATATAAACTTAGTTCTAAAATACTGATTTGTCTTCATGCATGGATATTTGCTCTGACCAAATAAGCAGGAATTTCAGAAGTTCATAGAATCATAGAAAAATTTGGGTTAGAAGGGTCGTCTAGTCCAAACCCCCTGCAATGAGCAGGGACATCTTAAACTACATCAGGTTGCTCAGAACCTCGTTTAACCTCACCTTGAATCTTTCCAGGAATGGGTTTCTACCGCCTCTCTGAGCAATCAGTTCCAGTGTTTCAACACCCTCACATTAAAAAAATTTCTTCCTTATATGTGGTCTAAATTTACCCTCTTTTGCTTTAAAACGATTACCCCTTGTCCTATCACAACAGGGCCTGCTAAAAAATCTGTCCCCATCTTTCTTATAAGACTCCTTTAAGTACTGAAAGGTCACAATAAGGTCTACCCAGAGATTTCTCTTCTCCAGGTGGAACAACCTCAACTCTCTCAGCCTTTCTTCATAGGAGAGGTGCTCCAGCCCTTGGATCATTTTTGTGGCCCTCCTCTGAACCCACTCCAACAGGTCCATGTCTTTCTTAAGTTGTTCAAGATTGTGTAAAATCTCTAGGAATCATAGAATCATAGAACGGTTTGGGTTGGAAGGGACCCTGAAGATCATCAATTTCCAACCCCCCTGCCATGGGCAAAGAAACCTTCCACTAGGCCAGGTTGCTCAAAGACCCATCCAGCCTGGCCTTGAACACCTCCAGGGATGGGGTGTCCACAGCTTCTCTGGGCAACCTGTTCCAGTGCCTCACCACCCTCACAGGAAACCATTTCTTCCTAATATCTAATCTAAATCTACCCTCTTTCAGCTTATAACAATTATCCCTTATCCTATCACTACACTACCTGATCAAGAGTGCCTCCCCATCTCTCCTGTAGCCCCCTTTAAGTACTGGAAGGCTGCTACAAGGTCTCCTTGGTGCATTCTCTTCTCCAGGCTAAACAACCCCAGCTCTCTCAGCCTGTCCTCATACAGGAAGTGCTCTAGCCTTCTGATCATCTTTGTGGCTATCCTCTGGACTCGATCCAACAGATCCATGTCTTTCCCATGTCAGGAGCCCCAAAGCTGAATGCAGTACTCCGTGTAGGGTCTCATGAAAGCGCAGTAGGGGGGGAGAATCACCTTCTTTGACCTGATGGTTGTGCTTCTTTTGATGCAGCCAAAGATACAGTTGGCTTTCTGGTCTGCAAGTGCACATTGGTGGGTCGTGTTCAGCTTCCCATCAACCAACAAACCCAAGTCCTTCTCCTCAGGGCTGCTCTCAAGCCATTATCTGTCCAGCCTGTATTTGTGCTTGGGATTGCCTCGACCTATGTGCAGGGCCTTGCACTTGGCCTTGTTGAACTTCATGAGGTTTGCACAGGCCCACCTCTCAAGTCTGTCAAGGTCCCCCTTCCCTCCATCCTGTTGACATGCCACACAGCTTGGTGTCATCAGCAAACTTGCTGAGGGTGCACTCAATACCACTGTCCATGTCTCCAACAAAGATATTAAACAACACTAGTCCCAATACCAACCCCTGCGGAACACCACTATCACTGTTCCCCACTTGGACATGGAGCCATTGACCAGAAGTCTTTGAGTGCCACCATCCAGCCAGTTCCTTATCCGCCAAGTGGTCCTTCCATCAAATCCACGTCTCTCTAATTTAGGGACAAGGATGTCATGTGGGACAGTGTCAAAGGCTTTGCACAAGTCCAGGTAGATGGCGTCCAGTTGCTCTTCCCTTATCCACCAACACTGTGACCCCATCATAGAAGGCCACCAAGTTTGTCAGGCACGATTTTCCCTAAGAGAAGCCATCTTGGCTGTCACAAGTCATGTCCTTATTTTCCTTATGCCTTAGCATAGTTCCCAGGAGGATCTGCTCCATGATCTTGGTGGGCACAGAGGTGAGATTGACCAGCCTGTAGTTCCCCAGGTCTTCCTTATTTCCCTTTTTAAAAATGGGGGTTATGTTTTCGCTTTTCCAGACAGCGGGAACTTCACCAGACTGCCACGACTTCTCAAATATGATGGATAGTGGCACAGCAAGTTCATCCACCAGTTCCCTCAGGACCCGTGGATGTCATTCTTGCTAGTAAACTGACACCTCTCCGTAGCTTGATACACAGCTGGGTGCTGGGACATAGGGCAGGGAGGGACCAGGACCCTCCTTCCACCCACAGACTGCTGCCTCCTTCAAGACCTGCTACCCTTCCATGCAGTAGCTGTAAGAGCAATGGCAGCTATGCTCTGATAGGCACTGACTAGCATGTAGGATACATACCACAGGGTACCTTCCCTGAATATTTTGTCTCCTTAGCTGCCTTGCTCTACACGGTTCCGCATAAGTAGGCTGTTTCTCCTGCCAGCACCCCTCCGCTCCCCCTCCTCAACAACCATATTGCATAACAGCAGGATTTTGCCCTAAGCTGTTGTGCTGACTCCAGAATTTCCAGTCTCATAAACTCTCTGTAAATTGATAAAATATTCCTCCCCCTCCCCCTGCATTTCAAAATAAACATCCTACTAACTTAGTGAGATCTTAGGGACAATTAAAATTAATAAATACTATGGAAGCCTCATAGCTTTGCAGTGCAAAATCAATACTAAAAATAATGCATATGTCTTATTACTGGCTGTGATACAATAGGAACATGCTTTAAGGATTTAAAATTGCAGATATTATTGGAAAGATTGATACCACAATAATTTCTCATATCATATTAGCAAACAACAAATTCAATAATACTATATACGCAAACCCACTAATAATATTCAAAAATCTAGTGATATAATATTTAGAAACCTACAAATCTGAAAGGATGTGTCAGTAGTACTACAAAAAATTAACTGCAAAACTGCTGCAATAGATGTTGATACCTTATTCTACTCTTAAAAAAACCGCAGCCTTTATTTTACTATTTCCATAGCCATGTCATGTTATCATTTCATGAGAAAAGAGACCAAAAACTATGTGAAACACCTGTTTACAAATGGCTAGGATTTTTAGGTTTCTTCTTGACAGAGGATCCAGCTGAACTTATGTTTTTTTAATCTAAACTGTAACACGTGTCATTTAAAATTCAAGTATGTTTTGGTGGACTTCTCCCTTTAACAAATGACAGTTCATCATTAAATATTTCTTAAGCCCATTCAGCTTTAAAGTCCCCACTGTTTTTCAAAGGCCAGATGAAAGCCATGTACTTGTGTAGTGTATGTGCCAAAGGGCTTTGTTTCTCTAGCAGGAGAAAAACGGAGCCATGTCTCCTTTAAGATGCTTTTTCCTTCCCCACAGTAGGTGAAGGACATATTGGATAGGTCAAGAGGTTAAGTTCAAATTATCATAATTTAGCAAGAGTTTAATGCAGATACCCATTCCATAGAAGGTCAGGTTCATTAATAAACCAGAGGTGGAGCTGAACATAGGAAAAGGCCCCTAGGAGAGGCTAGAGAAAAGAGAGACTTGTTGCAATGTGTGGTTACTTGAGGGAAATGATGTTCCTTTTTATCAGATGTCTTCATCCTTTTACCAAGGCAGGCCACAGAGGTCCCAGCAACAGTTTGGGTCCAGGCTGGAAACTGAGAATGATCAAGGAGTGAAAGGTTTCTTACCTTGTAAAACGGATACACTTTTCCCAGACAATGTAATGAAGTTGGAGCCTAATAGACCACATTTAATCACTCCTGCTGCATGAATAAGACAATAGGCATCATATCACCTCACAACTAAAATCTGAACTCCTGTTGACTGCGTCATTGTGGCCTTCCATGTCCTAGAGCCAAAATCTGTCACTGACAAGTCTCCCTCTCTTGGCACCATGCAATGTCATGCGAAAATATCTCTGCGTGTTACATACGGTGGCAATGTTTCTCATGGAGGGTCAGAATCTCCTCATGAGGCTGGCTTTAGGTTGTCTGAGCATCTTTTACCTGGTGCAGGTTTATGCTAATTCTAATACCAGGTTTAGGTTGCAAAGAAAGCCTTGAGGGCACCAGCTGTAATCCGGTGATTCAGACCACTCCATGGAGGCTGTGTGTTTCCAGCACAAAGGGAGGGCACAGCACAGAGAGAGGGCAGGGGCTGGGGAGAAGGTGGAGCTGTGGGCTGCGGGGAAGGGAAGAGGGCAAGAGGGATCTTTCGCGGTGTGCCCAACGTCTCAGCTAAGACAGCACATGCTTAGACTCACCCCACAACAGCAAAGGCTTGGTTCTGGCAAACTCTTCAAAAGTCTGGAAACAAATAGCACTCACTAGAAATCCCCCTGGAGAATGTTCTGGGCACAGAAAAGAAACACATAGCTGAGAAAAATCTCTTGTATGGTAGAGCAGAGAGCAGCCATATGTGAAATGGAAGTAAATTAAAAATGGATAGAATAAAGAGCTTGCTGTCCATTAGAATTAAAAAATAAAATAAAAAAGCTTTGGAGCTTTTTATTTTTGTACACCTAATACAAGCTTTTTGTTATTATTGTTTAACGTAACTAGGTATTTCAGGCAGGACAATGAAAGCAGATAACAAAGTTTTTTCCCCTTTTTTCTCCAGTCTCTCTTTGACATGGATATGAAGAGGCACAATACATGGCAATGAATGCTGGCAGAAAAAATTAAATGCGAGAAGTGGGAGTATTAACTCCTATGGCAGGAAGAGTCAGAGAGTAAATGGGCCAAGGCTTAGTAATTAGCAGAGAGAACTTCAACTCAGGAGTGTGTAACGAGGCTGGTTATTTCTCTAGCCCAGGTTCAGTTAACAGAATCTATTATTTACCAGTTTTGCAAGGTTTGAATGCAGATCTGAATGTCCATGTCCGTGTTTTATTTGCTTATATGGCTGTATACCTCTGTAGGATCCCCAGTCTCCTTTCATATGTGCACAGGCTTAGTTGTTCACTTTGGAATCATTTGCACATTAACAGATCAGTTAATTCCTCTGTTCCCTGGTGATTCACGTACAGAGTTGCTTGTTTTGATGTTTGCAACCCCCAGTTCTGTGAACATGTTTAAATGTATTCAATCAGTACTCTTTTTAAATTGCAACTGACCTGCTTTTTGCTTTTAAAAAGGAATAATAAGATTTGATTTTAATTTACTCCATACTCAATTTTCTCTCTTGGATTAACTAGAACCGTAGCTTCTTGTAGGTTTTTATGACAAATACAGTCTTCCACTAAAACTTCTCAAACATCTGAGAACTTTAAGACATAGTTTCTAGCTAACAAACTGCCCCTATAAAATCCCCTCTCAGTCTGACATATAAAGCAAATTCATTTTATAGTCCATGGCCACAAATTTTATGCAAACTTTTCACATTAGCAATATTTAAAGCTATGTTTAATAATATTGTTGGCCCAACAGTTCTGCAGTTAAGGCAACAACTAATAGCAGGAAGCCGTGAAAACTGAGTGGGTGACTAGGGAAGAGAACAAGTTTAGAGAACAAGTGTGTGTCTCAGTCCCAAAACAAATAGATTCAAAAGGTTTTCTCACCTCAGCTAAGAACTGGCAATATCACAACTTGCACAGTAACTTGACATAATTTTATGTCTTCATTTGAAAGAAGCCTGGGATTAATGGGCAAAAATAAGCCCCTGTCATGTAATAAATTGTTGAAATCCTGTACTGGGCCTTTTCCCCTTCATATTCATGCAGAAACTCTCAGCAGACCAGCAGAGAAAGGAGTGATGCACTCGCACTGGCAGAAGCTTGTCTGTAACAGAAGTAAATGTGACTCTTGCCGCTTCCACAAGAATCCACTCAAAAATGCTAATAAATGCAAAGTCATTTCTCATTGATGATTTCAGGTAATATATCAATCATGTTTCGGTGAACTGTACTTTCAGATAGCAAGTTTTTGGGGGTTACAGTCTCTTTTCTGCCTCTATGTGTTTCTTCAGCACCAGCCACATTTTATGCAACTAGAAAAACCACAAAGTTAAGAAAGAACAGGTATACTCAGAGTTCAGCAAGTAAAACCTGGCCAACATTTCTTTTTCACCATTTTGTTTTAAGAAAGGATGAGGCCAGCAAGAGCACTGCTTTTGTTTTTGCAGCACAACTGCATGGTTACTTATTCTTTAATGGAGATGTCCATTTCTATTACTACTCGATCACTTCAAGTGCGTCTCATAGAAAAATCCAATATAATTGGGCATAGAATGATAACTTGTCTATAGCATTTTTGAGCCAACCCAAAGGAATATATAGCAGAGATAAAATGTTCTATTAAAAACAGATGTGTTGGTTTTAGAATGTCATAAGAAGACTACCAATGCTATTAAACTCTGTATGTGTTAATTTTTAAAAAATCTTTTCTGTGAAACTATATTATATTTCAGTATAATCCAACTGGCTTCAACCCTATTAAATTCTGTAGGACTTTGCCATAAGGGTACAGCAGTGATGCAGTGTCTATTCCTAAAATCATCTGAGGCTTCTGCCTAACAGGCCATTAAAAGCACAGACACAGAGGGACATACACATACACAACCCCCACGCAAACCGGAGCTCCCATTCCCCCCCTTCTCTTCCCAAAGACAGCATGTGTGACCTCTGCAGCACACGCTGTTGCTCTGGCTCAGGGCAAGGAACCTGAGTCCATCGCCAGCCCGGGCAGGAGCAGGAGCTGCTGTCGCTGCTGCTTGGCTGGGCACAAGGCTAGCGCGGCTCCCGCGCGGCCCTCGCAAATCCTCCTTCTGGCTGGGTTTTTTCTTACAGTAATTTGATCTCTTCAGTACCTCTGCCTCTGATAAAAAAAAGGTTTGAAACATTTACCTTGCCCCTGCAGAATAAAAAGGTTATTCGGCTGTGCTTGGTATAAACTTTGTGGCCGGGCTCAGCACTAAGTATGCTTTTTTAGGCAGAGAATTCTGTTAAGGGTATCAGGCACCCTGCATTTCTGTAGCACTCTGCAGAAAACTGTCCAGACCTCAGGAATGTCTTTATTCACTTGAAGTGGATTAATATAGTATGTTTATTATTCTGTGTGTATATATGCCAATAACTGCTTATAACATCACTTTAAGCACACCATCAATACAAAGTTCTTCTGTTTCCTTTAGAGGAGTCTGCCACACTTTGCCGAAGGAGTCAGTAATGTACCTAGAATATTGATTTACAATCGCAAGTGCGGACTTATTTGAAATAGAACAATTTCCAAACTGTCTTAACTAATGTTCCGATAAGGAAAAATATTCCAGAAGGGAAAAAAAGAGAGGGGATATTGTTTCAGATTTCAGAAGAAAGGCTGACTTCTAAAAAAAAAAAAAAAAAAATAGAACTGATATGTTTTGCTCTAGGATTTGAGAAATTAAATTATATTTTTGAAAAAGGGAGAATCTGAATTTTGGCAACCTCCAATTTAGACATAAAAATCTATAAATTTTACACATCCCAATCTACAGCTTGAACATTCAGAACACTTGATTTTTCCTAAGCTATTCCCATTGTTCTTGCAGGATGATGAGAACAGGACATAAATTTTATTTTTCCTTGAAGAAGGGAAAAGGGAAATTATTTCCTTATTGACTTCCAGATATGTTTAACATAATACAGCATGATTTACAATTTCAGTCCAAAATAGTTGGATGCTTCAGGCCAGAATGTAAAATCTTTAAGAGAACTGTGGGAAGGTTGCATGAACGTTGCCTTTGCAACCCAGCATCCCTAGTGATCCCACTGAAAAGACGAATATTCTCTGGTCATCCTTGGATAACACTTAATCTAGTCCACACAATCTGTTTTTGTAGATTATAGACAATTCACTGCATTAGTGAATGATGACATATTCAAACAACACACTTAAAAATGTCCTAACATTTCAGATTTTGCAATTTGGCCAAAATAGGAGAAGACAGGGGGAACGGTGAGTGCCAGTACTTTAAGTTTTAATGAGTCCTGAATTTAAAAAAATACAGAATTGAAAGCTAAGTTATTTTTAAGGCATACCAGATTGGGCACTAGATACATCAAACATCATTTTTTTCCCCTCTGGACTGATAATATCATATCTTCTACCTTAATATCAACACTTGAGTATTCTAAGGCTTTACTGCAAATGCTGGATGTACCAGAATGGATAAGGGTACTGTAACCTTTCCAATAGCTCTGCTTGATTTACCTCTACCCTGGAGCATGTCACAGACAAGTGACTTGCGCAGAGCCCCCAGTGCCCTGCTCTCTCCAGTCATGCTTCCTGTAAAGGTAGATGTTCTTTCTCCTGTAGTGTCTGTGGCAGCTATGCTCAGGTAGGCTAGTAGCTTGAGAAACTTTTCCCTATATCACCTTCTGGGCCAGATTTCAGAGGACAATCAAAGAACAGGTGCTGTAGCACAAGCTGGACCTTTAGTCTGTTGTAAGGACACACATCTCGCTTCCTCTGAAACTGGTAGAGTTTGGAGGCTGTTCTAGTCTATCAGCATGAGCTGAAGCTAATGTTGATTAAACTAAGCAGGATGATTTTGATTGTTTCTCCTTGTTGGACATGACCTGTCCTTACCCACTTGTAGCTGCTGTTGTCCTCTGCTACTTAGTCGTGGTACAGAGAAGATCCTACATTTATGGTTCCTTTGTGTGTTCCAGACTTCTTGTATTTCCATTTTGTGCTGCACTTCAGGAAGCAGTCAAATAGTAAACTGGGCTGCTAGAGTTTTGTCAGACCTCTTGTAATAAAAAGCAAACAGTTGCAAGAATTTTAAGTTTGCTTTCCAAGCCAGGCGAGTCCTGAAGGTGAGTGGCAGTGTGGGTTCTCTTCTGTTTAATAAGGTCTGAGAGGCATTTAAGCTTTTCTCTGAGAAAGGACATAAAGAAGATCTCTGTTTTCTGCCAGCTGTTTATTTTGACAAGACTTGGAGAAAATCAATATTTTTGAAACTCTATCCTTAACAAATTTATTTGAAATTAAGCAGTTCAAGTTCAATATAGCAGTTCAAAGCTGAGGGGAAGAGCAGGGGAAGGACTGGAAGACTCCAATAAAAGGTCACTTATAAAAATTCCCAAACAACATCACAGTTGGGTGTTACAAAAGATAGCTTAACCAAAAAAAAAAAAAAAAAAAACCAAAAACCCACAAACCAAACAAATCTATTATTTCTTTATAGGTGCACCAGAGTAGAACCATAAAACCTAAAGAGTGGACAATAGCTGTGCTACCCAGGACCAGACTGGCTTTGACATGTCACAGAGGCAATTTTTGAAGCTACTTTAGAAGTGCTGCAGGAGGGAGTAAACTCAACCTGAAGTCTACCTAGTATAGCTCATAGTGTTCTTTCATGGTACCTCTGTAATACTGGATGATCTCTGTCCAGCATATGTACACACGTTATGGTTCCTCTTACATGGGGAAGTAAAGAGACCTGTTCTCCCTATATTGGCAAATGATAACTTTACATCCTTTGGTAGAAAGGATGTAGTATTTATCTACAATTTCAGGAGCTACTGAGTGAAATTCGGTGCTTATGGATCTCTAGTAGATTCTTCATCCCAGTCATCAGATTCTGAATTGTCAGAAAATCAATTATTTTCCCAGGGAAGTATGACTTTTGCTATTCACATTGACAGCAAATATTTATTGATCTTTCAGAATGACATTTTATCCAACAGATAAAGTTGTGTATATCAAACAGAAACTAACATAGTATTATACTTTTGACCCTTTTTTATTTTTCAAAAGTAGAATTTATCAGAGAGTGCCTCAAGTTTCCCTGTTGCACCATTTTTCATAGACCCAAGTTTCCCAGTGGATGCGTTAATCATGTGTTTTACATGCTGTCATATCACATAGCATTTTGAGTTTGACTTAACCTGGTGTGATATGTCACAATCCCACAGTGTGTGTGCCCCAGGGAACTTTAAATCAGTTTGCTGAAAAACACAATTAAAGACCCACAGTGAATTGAGTTTTTGTTAAAACTGTACACACAGACAAAACTACATCTCTTTCACTTGGAAATAGCACACATTATCTGTGAAAATATTAGTATCACATATAGCCATTAGAATTTGCAAAGAAAATTAGAAATACTATTTTCTAGTTGCTATGTTTTCTAATAAAACTACTTATATGTACCGCAATTTGATACCTGCAACTATTCTTCCCGTATACAGGAGTTATACTGATTTTCTTGTGCAGCTGCAAAACAATATTAAGTGGCACTGGGGTACTTATTTGAAATGCTTTATCATACCCTGATGCTTTGAACTTGGTCTAGTTGAGAGAACCCTATGGATAAACGCTTAAAGAACAAAACTGCAAGCCAGGAGGGCTCTGAGAAGAGCTGAAGGAAGAATTTACAATAAACAACTTATTCCAACTCTTATTTTCAAAAATATGCTTTTTGTGCCTACTTGTTAGCTGATCAGAAATTGCCCCACAATGGTTTCATGCAGTCAGACTTCAATGGCCTGGTACAGGTTTGTGGATAGGTTGACTGACCTTACTGGGTTGCTTTAGCTTGTGTCCAAAATGAATGTGTTTTCTCCCAAAACTACTTGAAACTTACCTACAGGTCTGAGCTTTTTATTTCAACAAATAAATTGGGCAACGGTAGTTATGTCCTTAAAGGAATATGATCATGATAACCATTAATATCTATTCTACAAAGCATTCACAATTTTTTTTTCATACTATTTATTCAGTTGTAATTTTTAGCTCTAATGGTGGTTCTCACCTTTTTAAATTTGTATCATATTTTGTTGACATCAGTGGCAACACACTTGAATGGGTTAAGTGCCTTTCTTACACATCAATCGCCTATGGAAAGTACAGTTTTAAACACAAGGAACTACTCCAAGCAGTGTTCTAATTTATTCTGCTGTGGTTCTTATTTTTTATACGAATTGGGATGTATGATCATGTGCAATAATAATAATAATGAAAAAAAGACTAACAAGACAACATACTGTCTAAGCATGTGGCCAGGTTTAACAGTATGTATTTTGACACACATGTAAACACGGGCAGAAGAAAACAAACACATCTTTTTCACTGTATACGATAGATAGACAAATTCAAAAGGGAAATGACACATTTTGTTATTCATTAACATCCAGTGATCCTTTCACGCAACACCCTGGAGGCTGAATGCAGTGACAGCATAAAAAGGTATACACCCACCAGTACTTGGCATCAGGCAACAAGCAGTTTGCTGGAAAAGAGCTGGCATATATTCCTTGATAATATGTCTCATAGGTTTGTTGGATGGCAATACACTGAAGTGTCTGACCATTAAATGACATACCAAAATGCTGACATATAACCACGTGTGCCTGTTGCCAATCACTGAAGTTTTCCTCAACTTCTATTCATTTCCTTCTTGCAGTTGTTGAAGTCCACGCTGACAACAATAGAGACTAAGCAAAATATAAATATGTTTCATATGTGTTATGAAAGACAAAAAAGGTAATAATGGAGCAAAGAATTGCATTACACTGTTACAAATTAGATTAGACCTTGTTTAAAATGATAGACATAACATCTACTCTTTATTTGAGAGAGAGATGTATATAAAATAGTCAGTTCTCAGTTGTAGAACTAGACAGCTTCTTCCAAATGAAACATAGACATCTGGTTTATGCGACAAAAAGGTACAAGAGGGTGAAATGTCTTTGCTCATATGACCTTGTAAGAGTTTGTGTCCCTGGCTGTAAAAGAGAGATGTGTATAAAGAAAAACTAAGAGAGAAGTACTGATGGCATGGACCTGCAAAAGTTGCTGAAATAGAGTTTTTAAATCACATTTTAGCTAAAAGGGGCTCTAGAGTTAGGAAAGAAGCAGCTTTTTCCATCTTACTCTGTTCAGGGGACTTAGACTTCATACAGTCTTTGTAGCTAAACAGGTAAGAAAAACCACCTTCCATAAAGAATTTAAAAATAATCATGAAATAAAAATGAAAACCCAGACTGGTATATAGAGTTTTATGCAGTAGTGTTCAAGTAAGTGCTCTTACTTATTCTTCCCAAAATGGAGACATAAGTATTTAAAGGCCACATGTTCAAAACTGATTAAAAAATTCCTAATACCTGAGAATCATTTCTGCAAAATATTATTAATGTAAATATCTGAGTGAAGTGTGTATGGAAAGAGACAGAGTTGGAAGATAGTAGTATCTGTAAGGAAGGATATTAGGATGGCAACAGCAAAAAATGGGTGGGAAAGACCTACATCAAGCCTTGCAGGGGAACATAGAGAATTTGTGAAAGAAATTCATGCTAGAGTGAAATGAAGAAGCATGCTGTTACTGGCAGAAGGCAGGAAGCTTGAGATGCATTATTGCTATAAGCCACTAGTATATTATCTGGTTCCTGATGGAACTATTAGCCCTTTTTTTTGTGTGTGTGCAACTTTCTAGAAATCCATGAAAGACACCAACTCACATCTGAACTGGTGGCTACTGTCTGGGTTTTGGAATGAGAGAGATTTTTAGTGATAATGAAAAAATCACTATGTTATTGCCATAAAAATTAAACCTTTCTTATACATTGCCATCAGATTTATTTCAGGATTACTACTAGCAAATATTTCACTTCTGTGTCATTTATGGTCAAAATGATCAGTACTACCCTCCATTTTTGTTTACTCACTACTATAAGTGCCATCCACTGAAAAGCAACTGTGGAACTGACATTGGCTTTGTACATACAGAGAAGCACCTACTACATTCATGTGCAAACGTGTAAAGAAGCCTTTTGTACACGTAAAAGAAAGTTGCCTTTTTCTATTGCATGGCACAAACGGGCATTTTGAGCTAAAAACCTCAGCTTGTCATAATGCAGCCTGACTCTGAAATGGATGTCCTAAAAGTTTCCCTAAATGTCCTATTAGCAGGCAAACTTATCTTCCTTCTTGTCTGTAATATATGCCATACCATCCCTCTGCAGGAACTGACATTCTTTTCAACAATTCAATAGTAGTACAGAGTGATCTGCCCTTGTGGAGGTGTGCTTCCTGTGCAAAATTTGCTTTCCCTTACATGCTACATGCAAAAGGACATTGGAAGGGATTGATGAGCCCAACCCTTGTCAGTCACAAGTAACATCATTTGGGGGTAATATTTAGAAGATTAGTAACATCTGTTTTTTTAAATATGGTTAATAGCAACCCCTCCAGCCTACTTCAACCATATGGGATGCTTTGTATGCGCAGATAGGCACTGTATACTGCAAAAACTATGCTGGAGAAGAAATATTTCCTTCAAATAACACAGCAAAAAAAAAAAACAAAACAAACAAACAAACAAAAAAAAAACCAAAAACAGAATCAAAAACTGTATAGTTTTTCTAATTTGGTCAAAAAGAGCAAATGCAAAACCATAACGCTGAACAAAGTTTGTTGTTAAATGACACCTATGCCTTATGACTACTATTAATAAAAATTGTTATTATTACTGAAGTGTTTGTATTGTGCATAAAAAGTCTTGTGTGTAAAAAGTCTTGTTCCCCAACAAGACCACCAAATTAGAAAGAAGACATTCTGATTTTAAGCACAATGTTCTGGTTATTTGCTTCTCTGTGATCAGCAAATTATTGTTAACACTTGTGAATGAAAAGGCTGAACAAGTGCTTCAGAAATCCAGAAATTCTAGCCTGTAAAACCCGAGCACTCCACTCTGTTCTCATTTGCTGTAGTGCAAACTCACTATAATTCCACTGATCCTCATGGAAAAGAAAAAATGAGTTTACCACTTTGAGACAGAGGAAATGGAAAGAAATCTCTGCACTTCAAAACGCTAATGAGAATGACTGCTTTCGTGTATCTATGTTAGGAACAGGTACTTGTTTTTTAAAAAAAAAAAAAAAAGAGTTTAAGAAAATTGGTGATCTATTGGTGGGCCATAAAGTAGGAGAAAGAGGAGGAAGGAAGGCAGAATTTTGTTTTTTTGTAAATGTTTCTTCCTTTGAAAAAAATCATTTCAGCAATTTGAAAAAATATTAATAAAAGAACATGAACACACTTTCCTCTTGTTTATGGAATATGGATTCCCTTCTTCCAGAGCTCAAAGCAGAAGGTTTAAGGTTTCCAAATGAGCCTCAAAAGCTGTAACTCAGTTGTTTTCATTGCAGCATGAGTTTTTACATTAGGTGTCTTGCCCTTTTTCTTGTCTAGTCTCTACAAAGAGAACAATTCCTGAACAATTCTGGCATAGGCTAAAGAAAAATGTTATTTTTTTTTTTTTCTGCATTCACGCTAAACCAGTTATATCATATCTAGTACACAGAGCAGAGTATCTTGGAAATTTTCTTAAACTAGTGTTGAATATGGTCCTATGCATATAAACATAACCTCTTCATATCCTTAATTTCTTCTCTTGCATTTAATCGCTAGGTTATAACTAAAGAGTCTCCTTTGTTAATACCTATTACACTTTTGATAAATTAACGGCTATTATATCTGCTAAAAATGGACTCATTTCCAAAACATCTGGTCAGAACAGGTCAGGACTGGCCTCTGCCTCTTCTCGCAGGAACAGTTGGGGCTGATGCAGTTGTAAGCATTGGAGTTCCCAGGGGAACGTTACTTTACCTAATGTACTGGCCGAATGGCACGCTTCACTTCCACAACACCTGCTTACAGATTCCTCGCTGCCACTCAAACCCAAGCCAGCAGAGCATGGGAAACTGGGAACAGTGATAAAAGCACACACAGAATAACTTGGGGGAGGATAACAGTGAATGGGAACAGGGCACACTGAAAAGCATAGGCATACCATGAGGCAAGAAAGAGTAAAATGTCCAGCATTTAAGAGGTAAATGTCTAGCTAATTGTCATTGACAATTACCCTTTCTTCCTACAAGCACTGGGTGTTGTGTTGATTTCTTTTATGTCCATGATTACACCAGGGCACTGCATCCTTGACCCATAATAAACACTTCTCTGTTCTTAAGAAGTTTTTTAGTGTTTTCTCTTCCTACTTTGTAAGAATGCATCATATTATACTTTGTAAAAATTAGGTCAGGCAGTTTGGGATTCAGGGTTTCCGCATCTAGCCTAGCAATGCGATTGTCATCTTTGCAGCCTGCTCGTTCTGCCTGTTTGAGGTGCTTGCAGAAACTCATTCACCTGCTGTAAAGTGTCAGCTCTCAACTTCTTATGTCAGGTAACTTGACGTGTTGGTTAGAGCAAGTTGTCAAATGGCAATAATTCTCTTTCTTTATTATATAGGAAAAAAACTACCCATCAAATATGAAGGAGAATTAGACCCACACTAACCTCTTCTCCAAAGCTTTGGTGGTCTACAGAGCTTGTGATTGGCATTTCTTGTTGAGCAGGAAGAAAAACAGTATGGAACCACCTGTGTGTTTCTGCTGGATGACTGCCACTCCTTAATATCTGTTTTTTCGCTAACTTCCTGGACTCTGTGAGCAGCAAAGCACACTGTGAACATCAAGAGAGTGAAGTGTCATTTTCAAGTTTTCTGACTTCAGATGGTTTTGAGAAGTGTGAGGGTTTTTTGACTGGGTTTTTTATTTTATTATTCCTCATTAGGGACTCCAAGGTAATTGCATCTGGTACTTTTCATTGTCAAATGGTAGTGAGTAGACCTATAACATTAAAAGCTCCTTTCAAGTGCTGTCCTCGTGCTATATTTTCACTTGATCAACTACTCTTCTTTCAGAGCAAAATTATGGTGGAACAGAAGCAATGGTGACAGGTTGGGAACTGACATGGCTGTGTTGTGGCTAGAAGCAACCTTTTTATATTGTGTCATTATATTTCATTGTCTCTGATGAGCAGGATTTATCCCTTGCTGTTCCTGTGAACTCCACTTTGCATAACACCACCTGAGGAGGCAGACTGGGAGAAGGGCTTAAATGCTACAAAGAGATGGAAACTCTGGGATCTGCCCATGCCAGGTCTATAGATATTTGATTCCACTTTCAGTTTTTCAAGTAAGGCTTCAGGGGAACTCATAAGCTTTTTAGAAACTCAAATTGACAATACACTGTGAGGATTTTTTTACCATCTTCTCACTTTCCAATCCCAGCTTCAGTGAATCAGTATGCAGTTACTGTTGCTGCAGTAGGTTTCTTGTGTTCTGGACTTGGCCCTTATGCTCACCTTCAGATATGTTAAACATTGGGAGTTACTGCCGTTAGGCTGGATCCACACTAACACCAATAGCTGGATTTGTGAGCCTGCAGGACACGTAGAGACACAATTCCTTGTGAGTGAAGAAAAGGAATTCTACCCTGACAGCATTTAAAAGAGATATGATCAATAAACCCATTTTATTTTTGGTCTTTTCAGATGTTATTTATTAAATACACAAATTAATATGAACCAACTGTTATTCAGCAATGCCTTACATTCTTCTGATAAAATGTAATATTTTCTTACTGGCATCAAAGCCAATACTTTTTAGTGAAGCTTAGTTTTTGGAAGTACACACCATTACTAGACACCCTTTGGATTCTACTGTTAATTGCTTTATAAACATACTGCTCATTCAGAATTAAAGCAATTTCATAAAAGCTAAATAAGGGTGTAAATTAAATACTGGAAGGTCTGAATATGAAATAACTATCTGTGCAGAACAACTTTTATTCTCTGTTCAATCTTGGTTGCTTAATTTTGTCAGCACCTTCTGGTGGCACTTTGATTTACTGCTTTAGAAGTCAACAGCACCAACCTTACAGTATATCATTAAGGTCTGTAAGTTGTTAGGCCTAGAGAGATTGGGCAGTTTATTTTCCACGTACCCCTGCTGTGTCAACTGTGTGTATCAATATGATTTACACACTGAGCACCCATGGACTAATAACAGTGTCAAAACTTGCCTTTTGTCAGCTTTCATTATGTATGTTGCAGGGAAAATGTCCATGTGAAAAATCAGCCTGGTCCCTGTTTGCTTCTACTTCTACATTTTTACACTATTTATATTAATTGGCTTTCCTGGAGTTTATCCAAGTCACTCTTAGTGATGTTCTACATCTCACTTGGGTTGTGGATTTAGGTTTGACAAAGAATCCTACATTACAAAAAAAAAAAAACCAAAAAAAAAAAACAAACAAAAAAAAAACCAACCAAAAACAAACCCTAAAACCAAAATAATTTATGAGACTGCAAAGAGAGGAGGGGCAGAGACCAAACCAGGCTCACAAAGTACTTCAAGAGGTATGTCTATGAACGTGCAGTGGTTCAGTTGCCCTACAGCAACTGCTTGTGCCCATACTGCTACCCCAGCGTAGTGCTACCAGACGTTTGTTGGGGAATAAGTGGGTAGATGCTTGTGACACTTGTGACACAAGTTCTCCCCCTATCTTACCTCATGGAAATATGTCAAGTGCAAATAAAGAAACAGAAGGGGAAATTTCACCCTGAATTTTGCTGCAGAGACACTACACAGTCTGCATTCATCCAAGGTTTGTCATTATGCAAGTCATTATGTTAGCAAGGGCAACTAGAAAGGCCAGCAAGCTCACAAAACGCTGAGGTACTGGATGGCCTTTGATCCTCGAGTGAGTCCTATCCTTTTAATGACCAGCCTGTAATCTTTGTAATATATCTTCGATAGACATTTAGTGGTAAATAAAGTTGAATATAAAACCATTTATGTGCCAACATAAGAAAAATACCAAATAGACATGGAAGGATAGAAAAGTTTAAAAAAGTTTTAAAAAGCTAATGTAAAGAAACAAAAATAGATATATTACATGCAGTCTATTACAAACTTTGTGGTACTTTTTCATTTTTTCACTTTTCTCTACAAATGCCTGCCTTTCTTTTAAACAGACTGTCTTCTAGAAAATCCCAGATTTTCTCTTTTCACATTCATCTTTTTTCATCAGTACCTCACTAGCTTAAAGCCAGACATGCAAACAATAGACTTTTTCTCAAGACGGATGAAGAACTTGCAACTGAGAGATGTCTCCAAAAAAGAACATTCCTCTCAAGAAGAATTTCTCTACTGACTCTGCCTCCATCACAAACCAAAATAATTACCAGAAAGTTTCCAAGTCTTTGACACTGTTCAAGTCAAAATCTGAAATTTAGGCCAATTTTAGGTTCAATTCTGTACTCAAAAAAAAACTGTCTTAATTGAATGCAAATCCAATTGCAATGACTACTTTCTCCTCCTCTAACTGTCACTTGCTACTGTTCTGTAGTATCTAAGTCATGCAGTTTGTGAATTAATTATGGGGGAGTGTGTATATTTTATTTCTCTGAAGAGCAGTGAAACTAACATTTCTCACTTCAAGTCTGACAGTGTCATTGTGTGTACATCCTTCATTCCTTTCTGGTCACATTAGAGTTTTGCTATAATTTTCTAAATCCAGATTTTCTACTCAGCCAGCAAAATGGTCTCTGGCCATGTACAGAGCAAACTCACTGATCTTGCTGGATTATTTTTTTTAAATAATCTAATTTTAAGTGCTTTAGACACTAATTACACAGCAATGGCAGCCATTGCCTAGCTGGATTCACTTAAAAGCTTCATGCAAAATGCTGATTTGCAAATTAACTTGCCTTGGCAACCAGGAGAGATGTCAATTTGAAAATAAGTGGCAGTGTATCATTTCACCTCAAAAGGCCAGGGTTTGCTGAAAAGTGATACGCACATTCTCATGATGAAGGATTTGTTATGCTATTGACCATTGACATAAATAAGTAAGAAACCATTATCCTGAGGACAAAAAAAAATAAATCAAAGCTCACTTTCCAGCTGTCTATAAGAAGAACATGCTATAGATGTAATTTCTGGCTAAAATTACTTAGGCATGTGCCAGCTGCTTTGTCAAACGTGTGGATCTACTTACTGAAAGCACTATGGCTACTCACCTGTCAAACCAGTGGTAAAATCCAAAAGGAAGAGGCTTTGTTTAAGCCTTTCCTTATAAGTAGGGACACCAAAAAAATTTGTACACAGACACATGGACAAATCTACACTCTATTAATTCCTTTATAAAAGCCTGTTTGCAAGGATGGCCTTTATATTGAAGTTATGAGGCTTTGTATGACGTTACGGTTAGAGATAGATGAATTGCTCCTTCAAACTGAGAGTTCACATTGGTTGGGTTAAAACTGAATGGCATGATTATGACTTGGATTGGGCTGTGCAGGGACTGTCAACAGCTAGTGTCAGACAGCAGCACTGTTTGTATCACGGTGCTATCTCATCGTTAGGCTACAGTGAAGAGGCTCTTTGTTCTGGGAAGCCAGCCCAGACAGAGGAAACTGTGGGGAGAAGAGGTGAAACCTCTCTTGCTTTATCCGTCTTCATAGCTTGTCAGCCTCCAGATTCACTCTGAGGTTGCTGTGTGCAAGCTCTGGTTCCTACAGGGAAACTAGTGGTTGACAGCAACATGGAGCTTGGACCACCCTTGCTTTCCGTGTAATGTTTAGTTCATATTCTCTCGGTCTCTTTCTTCTTGAGCAAAGAAGAAATATTCCATCATGAAAAGCCGTCCTTGGCCCTTTGGGATGACTGTCTAAGTAGCCTTGTGGGCGGTGTGCCCCGGTGTGGCTGGGAGTCCATACTGCCATTTTGGAATGCAGGTGCCCCATGGCACAGCTGTGCAGGCAAAGGCAGCGGCGGCCAGTGGGAGATGAACCCTGCTTCAGGGCTTTCCCCTACAAACCGCTGAGGGGGCGGGAACCCAGCCTCACCTTGACAGCTGTAGTTATTTAATACATGTTGGACAGGAGCTGCTTGGCTTAGACCTCTGAACTCTAAAAGCTAAAATTGTATTTTGTCTGAATTGAAATTTTTTGGAGAATGAGAAGGAGTGAAATAAACCTTTTTTTTTTTCTTCTTCTTTTTTTTTTTTTTTTTTTTTTTTCTTTTTCTGACAAACCTGTGGTTTAACAGTGGCCTTGGACATAGAAAGCCCAGGATCATGTTCCTCCTTCCTCCCCGGCTAACTCTGAACAATCACAGACAAAAATCAGTGATGAAAATGACTAAAATGTGATTCAAGCTGAGAAAGGACTTCAGCCTTGGTCTTTTAGTATCCTTGGCTGTGGTACACAGACATACAATCACATATGTGGGCATTTTCACCAAAATGGCCTAAAGAGTTTGTGTGTTCTCCAGAAAAAGAAACAAAAGCAAACAAAACTCGACATGAAGACACGAAGTCCTGGAAATTAATGTAGCATGGAATTATTGTCCTCCAGTCAGCTTTAATTGCTAGTGCAACAATTGATGATTAGAATTCAAAAATTCATATCCCACATGTATTCTTCAATTTTTGTTTATAATTTGTCCTCCCAGCAGATTCTGTTTCCACTAAGTTTATTTATCAGAGTATTCATGGAAAGTAGAGCCCAAAGGGGATGTAAATCCAAAGTAAGTGAATTTGTTTAAGTATTTAAATCAACATTTGTGTGATGTATTATTCCAGCTCCAGTCAGCATTCTGGACTAGAGTGGGATGGAAAAAATTTTTCATAAGAAATTTTAAAGATGAAAATTAATTACAATTCAAGTGTCTAAACTATACTATGTAAAGAATAATTATGGTGGGGGTTTTTTTGAATCAGGAAATTTGTTAACATCTATTACAAAACAGTATTTACATAATAAAAAACACATTTTAAATTCAGTGTTTAAATTAAGTGACATAATTTGAGCTTAAAGTAAAACTTGAAAAATATCTCTAGGCTTTCAATTTATTTTTTTTAATTAAAAAAAAAAAAAAAGATTTGAATCCAATTCAGATAGTTCTATTTTGGACTTTCCAGTTTGTTAGAAACATGTTAAATTACCTTGAATATTTTCCAAAGATATTGAAACATGATACTGGTCTAATACAGTGAAACTTTGATTTTATACACCGTGTAAATGCAGTATACTAAAGTTTGTTCATCCGGAAGGGAAAAGACATGTGCTCTTGTAAGTGCACTAACACTACTGCTTAGTATTGCAATGTTGCCTTTTGGTTTTGGAAAGGAAAGGAAACGTTTTGAACTGCACTGAAAAGTCTGTGAGGTGGGTGGGGAATTTTGAGAGGGCGACTGTAAAACCCCGTGCTCACCCCAAATGTGCTTCTGTGGTCAGCTGCACACTTTTTTACTATGAATTCATTTCAGCCATGTTTGATGCTTACCTGCTGAAAACACAGCAGGGATCAACGTCATCTGTGTCTACTGTAGTTGTTTCAGTTCTGTTCTTATTTAATGTGTGTTTCAAATGACTGACACCATAGACTATGTTCCCAGTAGACTCTTAGACTTTTGCTTAAATTCATGTAGATCAAGAGTTATGCTAAAATCAGCAAGACATTTCATTATGTAAAGTTAAGCATATGTTCAAGTGTTTGTATTATCAGGGCTAATCCATAAAATGGAAAAGAGAATATACAAGATGTACATTTCTATAGGAACTTATAACTGTATAAACTTAAACTGAATGGGGAGTTTATACATTAATAATGTATGTGCATGTAGGCATATATATATGTATTAACATGTTGAACTCGCTCAAATTTTTAAATTGGCATCATCAGTCCTAAATATATGCCAAGATGCATTATATGCCTTCTCTTTCGTCCCAAAAGTGGGTTGCGGTAATACCTGTTGCAAGGAGATGTGATTAACATTGTTTGGGCCCTGTGGCATTGTATTTTTTATTTATTTATTTCTGAGAGAATCCCTAATCCCTGCTTAATTTTATGAACTGTCAAAATGATTCTAAATATCTCTCCAGTTTGCATTTTCACCTCAGGACAGGAGTCCAGAGGTACAGTTTTGTTGTACAACAGTGGACTTTAGGCAATTTTCATCTTCTAATGCCTGCAGTGCCTGAGGTTGAATTTGTAATAATCACCAGATTATCTCTAAAAGATCTTCCTGTAATACTTGCAAATAGTTTTGCAGAAAAATGTAAAAGATATAGAAGAAAAATAATTGATTAGATGCAGGAGATCATTTTGTCACATAATCCCAGATGGAAAAGAAAACAAATGCTGATTTCTTTTTTTTAATGACAGTTGAAAGATACTGTGGGAAAAATACTTGCTATTCTGATAAAGTCAGATGCTGGGCTCAGTCCCCTGCTTAGACCTTAAAATGCAGTAAATGTGCAAAAATAACACTGTAGCTAGTATTTTATTTTAGAATGGGAATGGATTGTTCAAATGGTGCATACAACAAAAACAGCTAACAGAGTAATGTGCCTACACTGCTATTGATATGGCAGGTATATAAGGAAAAAAAGGTGTGGATATAAATTAACTACAGGTAGGATTCTTGTTTTTAATAGGATATGGATATATTTCCATTATATTTTGGGGAACTATAGACAAACTGGGTGATATTTAGAGAGGGGAAGAGAATCTGATAACAGATTCCAAATAATAATTGTGTGTATGAAAGTCAGGTGATGGAACTCATTAACATTTAATAAACATTGATAAATAATTCACATTTATTATTGGTGTCATAAGTGAGACCAAATTCAGGTGTAATTTGTGTGCTGTTACAATTTTCCGAAGTATTTCAGTAAGAAATTGAACCTCATTTATTTCTCAGAGTTGGGATGTGATTTTGATTTTACTCATATTGTAACAATTTAATTTGAAATCCACTAATGACATCAACACAAGTTTATACCAAAATAACTGATCAAACTGAGGAATATGGACTGACAAGAATTGTAGGGTGTGTCTTTGAACTGAAATCTTCCACTATGCAAAGATTAATCTCATATAGACCTTAGGATTTTAAAAATATTTGACAAGGCATCATTTGGTGGCCCTGGACAGAGGATGGATGTAAGTTAGCCTGCTAGTACAGAAGCTTTAAAAGATGTAAAAGTGGGCCGTGGGCAGCCACCCATATTTGTCGTCAAGGGGAACAAGAAAGGATGGGCATGTCAAGAGGCAAAAATAATTGATCAGAGTTTCTGCAGCTGAACAATCTGCAGGTTGAGTGGGGAGTCAGTGTCTGGTGCAGAAGGAAGTTGAGAATTGAATTACATGGACAATGGATCACTGTACATGAATGACTAAAGAGAAACAGATAAAGATGGGTTTCCTATTGTTCCTACATCTAAAGGAGTAAAGTTTCAGTTGGGGTAACAGAAAATAATCCAGAGGGATAGTACCTGTCTATTGCATAGAAAAAACAGCAGTTGTTATTGTAAACTAATATATCATACTGAAGTCACCCTGAACAGCCTCTCTCCTGAAGCACAGGTCAGGCTACCCAGGAGCAAAGTGGTCGGTCTCCAGTAGAGTTTTTCCTGTTGCTTAGAAAGGCAGGCTGTCCCATGCCTCTTCATCTGTACTTGACGAGGAAGGAAAGAACACTTCTTTTCTCTGAGCTCCACCCAAAGCAGCATGTAAAAGACCAAAACTTATGAAATTGGGGGATAATTAAAACAGAGACAGCAATGGAAGGTTAGAACATGAACTCTTTCTGAAGCTGCATACCTATCTACTACCATCCTGCTGCTGAGCCCAAAATGTCATAAACTGAGGAAATTCTAGCCCTTCTTTGTTGCTGAAGACTGAAGTATCGTTTTTTCACTTCTGAGTAGTTAGTGCGGTTAAAATGAGAGTCAAAAAAGAAACGAGGATATTGAAACCCTGTTTCTACTTTCTAGTTGCATGTTTTGATGAATGCAGGAGAAAGCAGGGAAGTTTGAAATTGGGAAGCCAGATGATCAAAACATCATCCATGGCCAGATATATAGAGACATTAGGTAGTCATCAAATATTGATGGTGCATTGAAGGTATAAGACTAAGGCAGAACACTCAATTTGTTTGTTTTGTTTGGCCAATGTGTTAAGTAGAATAACTTATGAGAAATGTTAGAATTCATCCCTTCCACTCCTTTTGTTAACAGGTTAGCACTCAACCAATTCACATATCTAAGGCTTTATGTATTATTAATCAAAAGAGTTAAAAAGTCAATCCAATCTGGTTATATACAGTAGTTCTTGTGGTTTTCAAACCTTTAAATAATTTATGGTGTCATCACTTTCCCAGTGGATGTCAGGCTGGTAGATGTCTGGAATCAGAATCCCACTGGGAAAAAAAGAAACATAGTCAGAAAAAGTAGTATTTTTTTTTTTTTTAATAATAGCAACTCCAGCCTATTGTATCATCACTATCAGTCTCTAGAGAGATCATTTCTCTGAAAGAGAAGTTTTTCTTATATGAATCCTTTTGGGATCAAACAATCCTGACAAATCTATACCTACACAGTATTCTAACAGGCTAAGGGGGTTGTGTGTGTGTGTTGAGCATATATACGGATGTGTCTTTATTAAAAAAAAAAAAAAAATATCATAGATCTTTATGCACTTATTTCTGTATAAATATATCCAGTACAGAATATTTAAATTTGTCTTAATCTTCTGAAACCAATCATAATTAATTATAGGGGGGTTTTCTTTCTTTTTTTTTTTTTTTTAGTAACTGTAATTATCACTATGGTGTAGAGATCTATTCAGCTCTTTTTATTTCGACACATTTGTTCTGTTTCTTTTGAAGCAGTAAGCCCCCACATTTGATCATTTGAATCTTAAATTGCTTTTTTTTTTTTTTTTTTTGGTAAGGGTGTCCCAAATTTATTTAGGTATTTTTGCCTATGTGAATATTTATTGTGGAATCTACTTTTGAGCTTTTTTAAATCTTTCTAAGTATTCAAGAATATAATTTTAAAAGTGATTTAAAAATAATACATTAAGTTGAAAAGTATGTTAAGAAATAATGACATCATTTTATGTGATAGAATATCAGATTCTGCCTCCACAAGTAAGAGATTTGACTTCTATTATCGAATAGATTGCTACCATATATTTAGCACATAACCTCCTTTCAGAACTAAAAACCTCTTCTCAACCCAGAAAATCATATCTTCTTTCTCCATGCAAAACAAGGTCATTGAAGGCCACGTATATCTGACAGATACTCTGCTTGTTCCCCAACAGATTATGAGTTTTTATACTGCTTTGTTTTGTGCCAGATTTGTATCTTTTAATCAGTGTCCCATGCAAAGCTATTATTTTTTCCTTGAACTTCTCAATAACAAACCCAGGAAGCATCAGTTAAGAAAATTATCCCATCATCTTTTAATACATCTGTTTTTCCTTTCAGATGACAAGTCTCCTACCCCCTGGCTTCAGCCAAGTCCACAACTTTTCCTGCTGCATCCAAATCTTGCTCTCCTACAGGTCTAAGAAACTTTGCTTCCTGACCCTTCATTGCAGCCTGTACAATTGCTAACAGAACCAAATGCATGTCAAGGATGCATTTTTACACGCAGGCAGACAGACAGCTTAGCAACATCCTGCCTGAAGGTCAGAATTATGCATTTGTGTAAATTAAGACTGGCCTTAAATGTAAGTAAGGAAAGTAAGTTTTCTGCAGCTAGGAGATGTTTGTCATGTCATGAACTGAGGTTGAGAGTGTCTGATGGATGAGGGATGTGTATGTTTTACTTACAGAATCAGGATTTGAGCCCCTTGTTCCTTTAGCAATAGAGACAAAAGTAGAAACCTAAAAAAGTAATATTAAAAAAAAATAAAACAGAAAAAAAGTGAAGAATTTAGGTGCACGCATATCATAAAACTCCCTCAGTGCCACTAACTCAGCTGTATTGATGACACGTATTGACTCATATTCTGCTTTCAGCACACTTGTGTAAATCCAGGGTACTGCAACTTCAGTCACTTTGGTGCAATTGCTCTTGATTTACACTCGTGTAACTGACAGCGTTTGACCCTTAGACTATACATATATCTTAAATTATGCATTTAGCTTCCTGAGCCACAACTGAACAATAAGGTAGTATATATATCATCTGATATGTACCATGCATCAGATTAATGTGGACATTTTAGTTTCACAATTCTTCTACTCTTGTGCTACCATTCTCATACTTGAAAGGGTGTTAAACTATATACATATATAAACACATATACACACCCAGAGGCACACACATATGCATACAATTTTAAGAAATTTGTGTGATTTTTAGATCATGTATTGCTCCAGAAAGCTGTGTATTTTTGTCATCTTTCCAGAGTGCACAAAACATGATTGGGAAACACATGAGTGTTTAAATGGATCTTAACTAGCACTCTCCAGGTGATCAGAACCTATTGCGCTGTCCACAAGGCTATTCCTTTCCTAGTTTCCTATCTCCAAACGGTGACAAGGTTCCCCACTGAACATGTGAACATGTCTCAACACAGGATTACTGAGATGAGGGAGCAGAATAGGGGTGCCCTGGGTCCTGTGTATTCATATTTATGGAGCACAATTCCCCTCTTCATGTGGTGGGGTCACACCTGTGGAGCTCTTTTATTTTCCCAGGGTAAATCTGGCTGAATATTGCAATATCAGCCTTACCTTGCTGATACTCCACCTGGCATTGACTTGCACAATGCTTGTCCTGCAACCACATTCCCAGAAGCTTTTGCTGATGACTAAAGGTGCTTCCAGAAATAGCTCAAGAGATAAAGAACAGACAAACCCAGGCAGTCTGCTTTAGCTTCCTCTAAAGACAACTACCCCTAACAACTCCAAAATGCCAAGATAAGTATTCTGTCCTACACTCACTCTTTGTACAATGGGCGTGCTGCAGCCACAGTGAAGATGAGGCCAGGAGTAGAGAAATGGTATGCATCTCTGGAAACTCAGAAATGCTCTTAAGCATTTGCCCCCATTTTTCTCTAAGTAATATTGAGCACTGCATTATAGGAACACTTAACATTTCCACAGACTCTTCTTTCTAAAGAGCCTAAACCTGCAGGGCTTGTATAATTTCTGTGGTTCCTGCAGGCTTCCAAAAGGCAGACATACTCTGAAAAAAAACCAATCAAAAGTAGCAGCCATTCTTCAAAATGATATTACTAAGAAATGAAAATAGAAATTGATTTTATTTATAAACAAAATCAAAGGGAAAAGAGAAGAAAGTTTAACAGAAAAGCAATAAGTTTTGGATGGTTCACAAGGTCTAGCAGCCTGTGGGCCAAACAGTAAGCAATTCTTGAGGAAGAGAGAATAAAGACATTCTTTCAGACTGGCCGGCTGGCATGGTGAGCTGCCCATTGTGCTGCTGGCTGCGAGACCTGGGATTAAGGAGCAACTCAGGTTCCCAGGCTTGGCACCAATGGAAACTCAAGTTTATGTATTTAGTCTTTGAACAGAAGAAGAGGTCACAGTTCAGTACCATTTGAGAGCTGATCTACCAAACAGCACTAGTACTGGCTCCAGAGAATGGATGTTCGTCTGCCCATTTGGTCAAAGGTGAACTGCCCTAATAATGCCTCTAGCAAGGTAGAAAATATAACAATGTTTGCAAAGCAAAGCTGGGATGGGGAAGTGACATTCTTTCAAGTGGTAGAATCCAATGTAAAGGCAAAGTACAGTCATAATGACAATTTGCTGCCTGAAAGTAGCGCATTGTGTTAGGAGTCAAATAATGCAAAATACCCCAAAATATGTTTTTAAATATTTGTATTAAGTTATTTATGTGTGGTTTTTTTTAATCAGATCTATTTCTGCATTAAGAAACACAAAAGGAGGGGAAGAGAGGGTGCTTCTTTGCTACACTAGGACTCCAAATTTTTCACTAGTCCCAGATATTTCAGTCTGCACCAAAAAAAAAAAAAAAAAAAAAAAAGAAAAGCAGGAGCACAGAGTAATAAAATCGATATAGTCATAAATCCAGTATATATTATAGGATTAAGCACATAGAATGTATTCCACAGCTGTGAGATTCCCAAAGAGTTAATAGGCAGGAATAACAAAGCTACGTTATCACCTGTAATATCCAGAAATTATTGCAATCTGATGACCATTAGGGGTGCTAATTTAGGAACTGGTATTCTCTGTGGACAGGTTATTGTTATACATATTCCAAGAGAGAAAGCCCACGTTCTCTAAAATTATTGGGTTTTTTGACCAACTCAAATGATCATTTTTTGACTGCCTCCAAATAATTATTTACTGGATATGCAGAATGCATTGTATGGTACTAGCAGAAATTACACTAGTAATTTTGTTCTTTACTGATACTGTTCATATTCTGATATTTTTATGTAGATCTAGGTGAATTTTAATAAAGCAATGACCTGATTTCACACTCATATTTAAAAATTAAGCTTCCTGGGTCATGTACACTAGAACTCTATGCTTTTTTCAATCGCTTCAAGTACTCATAGGATTGAGTTTTTCCAGTGTACACATCTCAGAATGAAATGTTGATGCTTGCACGTGTAAATCTGAAATTTAAAAGAAGCAGAATGAAAGGGACATGCAAGAATATAAAAAAACCCCACCAAGCAAGTAACCAACAACCAACAGCTGCATCACTCAAATGTTCACGCTTACTCTGTGAAGAATAAGGAAGACAAAAGTGAAGTTAAATAAACAGAAAGCCTTATTGCACAACTTTCCATAATGAATACTTTGGAGATAAATGCAGTCTGTTTATGAGCATCCAGTGGACAGAAGAAGTATCTAAATTCGTCACCCTCTCGGGTATGAATTGAGTCAGGATAGAAGAATCTGGCCTCAGGTGAATTGCTCATTAAAGACATTAAGTCCAGCTCTACCTTCTTCAGATAAACAGAAAATTTAATACTTAAGATTTCTGGCAAGCAGCTTTCAGAATTAGCAATTAAAAAAAAAAAAATTCTCCAAAGCACAAGGTTTCATGAGGGCTTGAGATTCAATCCACTCTTTGATTTTACATTAAGCCCTTTAGTTTGATATTTCTGTCTTCTTCCCAGACAAAGAAAAGAAACATTTTTTTACAGAATGAGACCACGGGGTAACCAGGCTGAAGAATTACTATAACATGCATTTTGAAAACTTGTACTTATTGGTCTGAGATTCCAACATAAGATGGGATGACACTTTGGTGTTTCAGTTCTTCAGCTTCTGTTGATGTAAATCAAGCTCCAAGTCCACTCCAGGAGCGGAAGACAGCACATCACACAAGCCACAGGGCCTGTCCTCAGCAGGGCATTGCTGCTGTTTGCTTCTGGACAATGACCTCTGCAAACTGTTTGGCCTCAAATTCTTGTGAGTTTTCCAGAGAGTTTCTTAAATCTAGAGAATTTCTTAAGTTAAATGAATGCTGAGCCTTCTTGCTGTCAGGAAAGCTGGAGGAAGCAAGGATGGTCCCTCAGTTTTGGTGGGACATCAGAGGAGAACAATCAAATTCTACTCACAAGGAACTGAGGAGCAAATGACATGAGAAGCCAGTGGCATTGACAGTGATGGTCAGAGATGACATGCTTTACCTTTAGACTGTTATCTGATGGGGTTGTGGAACTTGTTACGTAGTGTACTGTTGCTTCAAGTCTTTCCTGAGCTAAACAGGGTCAATCTTTGCCTTGAAAGTTATTTGGAGTAAATACCACATCCTCCTTTAGGCTTTATCTGCACCTGACATCAAGGGGAAGAGGGAATACTACTTCTGCTGTGTCTGAGCATTGCTGTGATGGTACTATGAAATAGTAACAAGTAATCATCTGCTTTGGGGAGCATAGTTCAGATTAAGTTTGTTAGTGAGGAACCTAAATGTGAGTTTGAAATTCTGAGAAGCCCTCCAAGCCTCCAAATCTTAGAGAATAAATAATCCACTGAAGTTATTGGTTTTTTGTTTTTTTTGGTTTTTTTGGTTTTTTTGTTGTTTTTTTTTTTTTAATATTTCAGCATAGATTAATTGTAACTTTATGCACAGAGCTTAGAGAGAGGTTTTCCATCTATCTTTCTCTCTCTTGGTCATGTTGTGCCTTTCATCTTTGCTGTAATTCTGCTCCCCTCCAGTGTCAGTTCTCACATATCTCCCAGCTTTGCATCTTGATGCACGTCTGTCCTATGACTTCTGTTGCCTTCATGTGCCTAGTACAGGGCCCACATGCCACCCTTTCCTTTTGCTCTTGCTGCCTCTCTCTCTCAGACCACAGGGGCCACACGATCACCACTTTCTCAGTGTGGCATTTCCTTCTGCGCATTGCTCTCGCATGTTGTTTATCTCTCAGGAGGATTGTAACTATAGATAGCATCAGTGGAACTGTATCTGTCTAGGAGCAGATGTCTACCTCTGCCATATCATCTTAATTGCCCTGCTGTGGCTCACCTACCAGAAGTCTTTTTTTTTTTTTTTTCCTATCTTGCCCCCTTTTTTGCCCCCCTCCAATTTTGCAAATGGTTAGTTGAAAAACAACAGGACTCAGCTTGTTGAATTAGGGCTCATTTGGGCATATTTAAACTTGTAAAGAAAGAGAATCTCTTCAGTCCCTAAGCAATTGGACAATACTTTCTAAGGTGTTTGAGGATTTGTCTTGTATCTTCATTTTGTAGTGAATTAGGTAAACAGAAAGAGAAACTAAAGAAGTAAGAAATGATTTTTAAAAATCAGTCTAAAAGAAGGTGCTACAGTTTGGACTAGGAGGATAAACAAGCCATGTAAATAACATCATTATTTATGACAGAGACATCCTCTTACCTGTTTCTAGGGTATTGATAATTTTGAGTTTGCATTTTTTTTGCAGAGAAAATTGAATCAAATAGCTCTTCAGAAGACTTTTCTATGTAAAAAACTTCAAAGACATTAATTTGGTTGTCTTAAATATAAGTGGTCCAAATTCTACCTTTCAATTGTTCTGGATTTACATTGACCAACAGTAAAAGTTGGATTTGTACTAGTTTGGGACTAAAATTAATCTTATGAAATCTGGCAAATGATTTACCTATATTCCATTATAATTACTTTAGGTATTTTGCAGGGTGCTGAAAAAAGTATTTGTATCAGAAAGCAACACTGATTTATCTATGGTCTCCACATGAGGAAGATAGTTTTGAAAGGCATCCAGCCTTCAGTAAGTCCAGACTTAGACTTAAGTTCACATGAAAATTTGAATCAAGTTTCACTTGGTTTCTTGAAATTATACTGTGGAAATGGTGTATGATTGACCTAAATTACATTCATCCAAGAAATATTTGGTCCCTTTGATGAAGTAACACAAGGTCAGTATTTTTAATGGGTATATATATACCAATATACACATTTACTGTCAGTCATAAATTAAAATTAATCAGACATTACCATGCTAGTATATAAAATACCACAATTACTTGCAATCATGAGCAGTACAAGTCAACAGACAAGTAGCACTCTGATGTATTGAGCTAGAACTTTTCTTTACAGTACTTACATGCATATAAACACATAAACCATAATTTTTGTCTAGCATCCCTTCTTCTTTAATAAGAAGGATCTTCCTATGCAGGATGGAAATATCTTGTGCCCAGCATCAGGATCATGCCTGTCACATGGCAGCTAACTTCTGCTAGAGATGTTTACAGAAATTTTGGTAAAGATAATTTAATTTTTTGTTCCAGCCCCCTCTCAGTGATAATTATGTTCTGTTTTGCTACATTTAAGGTCCTCTTCAGTTGTCTCCTGACTGCTGTAGTGCCTTGAGAAAAGTAGAACATCTTTGTGATCTATTTCAGGCACCACAGTAACAAGAGTTCCAAAATAAGCTCAATTCAATGCAGACTCTTCATTCAGATTTTTTTTTCATTATTCGTCTTCCTCAGCTCTTTAATACAGATTTAATTTAGTCCAAAATTGCCCTTGCAAATACTGTATCTTTTTATTCATCATTATTGTTTCCAAGGTGTCAGCAAAACAGGTTTCTTTGCAACAGCAACAGCAACATCAGACTAATACAGCTTCAATCTTCCTTGGTATCCCATCAGAGACGTTAATTAAATTTCATTTGATAATATTTACCGCAGGTCATGCTGAACCCTCCCACCTTCCCTTATACACACAGACACACAGACACACAAAAGAAACCTCCAAAAACCATACCTCAGGAAAAAAAGTGAGGTTTTAAAATCTATTTACAATTGTGACAGTTCTACTTTCAGTTTCTTCATTTGATCTCAAGAATTCTTAATGACAAAACAACACAACAGCTCGTAAGCATTAAGCAAGATAGTGTTACTATCAGGTAAAATTTTTGGTATAAATATAAATTACTGATATTAGTACTTAAAAATCAACATGCAAATTCAACAAGATGCTCTAAAAATGAGTCCCAGGAATTCTGTTTAGAAATACAGGTAAAATTACAAATTTCAGCTAAGAATGTGGCTCAGACAGATACCTCCCAGAGGCTGCCTAATCCTGGAGATAAATGTAGCTCTTTATCTGCCTTTTTCTTTAGCTTCAAAGACCTCTAAACATCTAAGCTTGATTTCAAGCAAGTGTCCTTGTTTCTGTACCGAGGTCCCTTTTATCTGACCACCACAGCAGTACCAGGAGGTACCTACGTTTTTGTAAGTTCATTATGATCTTAGTTAGCATTCTGTTAATGTCTATCATTTACAGAAACCATATTTATTTGGATATTGGAGTTCTAAAAGCTCTGGAAAGTCTAAACATTATTTAATTTAACTGCAGTGAACAATAACAATTAGAAATAATTATTGTTGCAAAATGTTTAAAGTAAAGTGATCTAGTGACTAAGCCTCTTATTGCCTTGGGATATAATAGTCTTAGAGCCCTTCCCCAGCTCTACCATTGATCTTCTGTGGGTTTTTTGGAGCAAGTGACTAGACTTTCTCCATGCTTCTGTTATCATTTGGAAAAGGATGTTAATAATAAAATGTTTTTTCCTACCTGTTTTTTCTTTTATCTTTGCTGATTAGATTTGAAGTTTTTGCAAGACTGAAGCTAGCTTTTGTATGTCAGTAGAAGTAGGCTATACAGTATCTTACTTAGAATTTCTAGCTATTCTATAATACTAATGATAAGAATAGTAAATATCTGAATGATGAATTGATGAGAAGAGGAATTTGGAGCTAATCTTAAACCTCAAATGAATCCAAACTCTTTAGATGGCAGTAGTCCAGATATTCAGAGTCATATCTGAATTTCTTTCAAGTATGAAATGTTTGGGTAGTTCAAGCCCAAAGGACTTAATTATCTTCATGACTAAACTTGTAGTATCTCCATGGAATTGGAAATTCCTCCCTATTTATGCAGGCGAAATAAGGCTACATGTAAGAACAATGTGAAACAGGAAAGTGGGACCAGGATGCCATGTGTTCACTATCATGTGCCATGACTTAGAGCATGTGAGCTGCAGAAGTAGCACTATTCAGAGAAGTGTAGGGCTGTCCAACTTCCCTTTCTGGTAATTTCTGCCTCAGCAGCAATCCAAAGCATCTCTGTTTAGTCTTTTATTGTTCCCAACTGATAATAGCATTACTGTGATTTTAATTTGGCCAGAAGGTTCCTCTTCACACTTCTTCCCTATTTTTCTTTTTCTGTTTCTGGTGTGACAGTGAATTTTGGCAACATACAGTGTCAACTGAGCCAATATCAGCATCCATTATTATTATATTGAATACAGTATCTGGAACCATTGTTACTCTGTGCACACTATAAGCTGCTCAAGCCTGTGCTTCTGATGCTCATGATTCACAGTAACAAGAAGGAAGAATTTCAGAAAACTTCATCTGTGCACCTAAAATAGGGTGGAAGAATATGAGTAGCTGAGGAAATGTTTCGTGATGCATAGTCACTATAAACTGACTCTGCCATGATGGATACCAACTATTATCTGACACTGAAATGAAGAAGTGAACACAAACCTGCTAAGACATGTCTCTGAGACCTTGCTCTTGTGTGTTGCACTTGTTGGCCATCTCATAAAGCAGGACATTTTGGGTTTACAGATAAGCCAATTTTCTCACTCCAAGAGTTTACCTCCCAGACCAAACATATTTCAGCCAGTCATGATGATTTCTGTAGGTGAAGTCTGTCCATTTGATGATTCTCACTGGGAGAAGGGTTTAACTTTGCCTGTGCTAGACAGTGATTTCTTTTCTCACTTTTTTTGGGGTTGCCCATGTAACATTTACAACATATGAACACTTTTACTGGATCATTCTTATAATCCTTGCAGATTGCATTTAGAAGGAGAAGAAACTGGGATTACATAGATCTTTGCCTAATTATAGGAAATGGAATTTGAACTATTTGCTGGTCCAATTTTAAAACACCCCCGTATATAGAACAGCTCTTTTGAAAATGTCTGTACCATCCGTTTTCTGTTTGTTCTGTGGGGTGGACCCACTGTTCTCAAGAGAGTCAAGATGCCTCTTTTCATTAGCAACAAGTCCGTCATTAGCAATATCTTTCATGCATTTATAGTAAAAATAATGGAAATAACATTTTTTTTTCTGCATAGAGTTGATCAAAAAATTGTTTTCAGAAGGATGATCTTTTAAATATTTCATAAGAACACGCTGATTTTAACAATATTTTAATGGAAACATTCCAGTGATTTAAAATCAAAGTAAAACAATTCATTTCTGCTTTTTTTCTCTTCTGAATTTATCCTTTCAACACTTGTATTTTGTTCTGTATTAAAGTTTACATCATATATGCATTCAATATTTCAAGCTGTTCAGTGAAAAACTTTTTGACTCTACTGAAAAAATTCAACAGTATCAAAACAAATGTATTGTTTCACTTGTTTTTAGATATTCTCCCCTGTTGCTCTGTGAATGTGGAGTTGTACATTTTGTCCTAGATTGGCACAAAAGGAAAACTTGATAAGTCAGTATTCATTCTGTGATTCCTAGCATGAAAATTGGCTGTTTCCAGAAAAAAAAATAAAAATCACAGGGGAAAAAAAAACTCCTCTCTTACCTTGTCTTAGACACCTCACCTGCCTTTGATGATTCATTGCACTGTCCAGCTGTGTCCCTTCAGTACCAATGCTGCTCCTCTTTTTTCATGTTTTTCTTGTCTATATTCTGCCCTTCTGACTGTCTGTCTGTACGTATAGCATAGCCATAACAGAACTATAAATATTAAGAGTTGTTCAAAGATATTTTGTCCACTAACCAAGACTTTTTGCAAGACAGAACCCAGTCTTTTAAGGGACCTTCCATATGGGAGGTGACATACCTGAAAGATAATAAAGTAAAATGTTCTCTACCCACTGAGTAACAGAGGTGTTGGCCATCAGCATTACACAGAAACATTTGTGAATTGTACCCATAAGAGTATATCAACTTTGGGGAAAGAAAAAAATAAATTACTTCACCTGTTGTTGGTGAAGCTATAGCAACAGCAGCAGTGGAGAGGGTAAAGAATCCTAAAATAAAAGACAGAGAAAAGGATAAAATCTAATTAATAGAGTTTGCAGATTGGAAAGGCTATCTGTGCTTCATTTAAACATGAATATCTAATGCAAGGCTCGGCAATCCCTTATAGCACTGACTTCTAGAAACTGTAAAAAAAGATCATGCTTTAGTCCTGCTATTACTTTACCTTGATGATAGGAGGTTAGAATATGAATGCAGTTTGAAAGATAGTACCATTTCTTTGATAGATCAAAAAGCACTCTACAGTAGACTACTACTTTAGTAGGACACTTATAGTCAAAGCTAGTATTTGACTATGCTCCTAATGTCATATTACAATGACAGAATCTCAAGATATATCAATTTAATCTTAGTTCAAAAAAATCTTTTAGTTCTGCTATAGTGAAGTCAAAATGGACTTTTATAGTTTTTCAGCTTGAAATTGGACAACGAACAACTTTTACAGTAAAAATGAAATGCAGAATATGGTTGAAAGGGTAATCATATTCAGAGTTAAAAAATAATGCACTTGCTACTTATTTGGCACTACAGTTTCCAAATAGGAAGGTATGTTAACAAGAATGAGATTGCACGATTAAAAATCAACTCTTCTGACTAGTGAAAAATATTGGCTCTGCATTTCTTGTTCACTTTTTATATGTTTAAGGGTAATGGTGCCTTTGAAATTACTCCTGTTATACCTTGATGAAAATGAGAACTAGGCCCGCTTCACAGTTGCTAGGTTGAACACTTGGGCATATGGCTCAGTATAATGTGAATAATTTTTGAGTCATGCAGTTTTTTAAACTTCATCAGTCTAATATTTGTGTTAAAAAAAATGTTCATTTGTAGAATTACAACATGCAAAAAGTTCTTACAGAGGATAGGTTTTACCAGCTACTGGTTTCAACAGACTGTAAAATGAATCCATGGATTGAATCACAGAGTTCAGTCACGATACCTGGCAGCTAATTCGTTACTCACAAAGAGATACGGAAGTGGTGTGTACACAAACTCATCATGAAAAGAATATTTAACAGGTTTGCCAGACTTTAAAAAATTTCCGAGTCTAGATACAATCTAACTCAGGATTCAATTATGTAATTTACATGACTGGCCTTAGAGATCAAAAAAATACATACTGTAGATAATGTAGGTAATTCTCTCTCTGCATGTGTTATCACATTTTCTAGTTAACATTGTGACTGTATGCAAAGGCAAAAGGTATGAAATCGTTTAACTGCAGAGAGCAGTCTGCCAAACTCTGCGCTTGGAGGCTTGTTGTTACTCAATTCCTACTATGTTTGCTATGTTTGATTGGGAATCCTCATCCCAGGAAGAAAACTGCCTTTCAGCTTCCTTCTTCTCAGATCTGTTGGGATCCTTTAACAGTGACAACAGTGACCAAAAAACCCCCAAGCCCCAGCTATTCACGAGTCTGTATAACATCTTATTTTTCCTTTTCTGTCATGACTGCAATAATGAAATTCTGTAGAGCATTGTGGAAGTAAACTATCCAACTCTTTGGTTTGCTTAAGAGGTAGTTTGTGGTCGGGTACCAAACAGACGTGTCAAATTACCTAACTTTAATTTCAAGTAATTGGTGAACAGAATTACCCTTGGGGTTGAGGGAATTATAAACAATGCAGCTCCTGGTACTTTTCTCCCCTCTGGATAGAGCCAAGTGGAAATTGCTGCTAGTGGGTATGTTACAGCTGCTCATGATAGTCTGAGAAGGTGGATATTTGCAAATAATACAGTTCACTTGAACCTCGCTGCTTGGCAATGAAAGAAAAACTATACGAAGTACTTTCTTGGGGTTTTGGTAAGCACCATCCTTCTTTCCTGTGATTTCTGCAATGATGATTTAAGTGTTGGTAGTAATTGAAGACAATTTATTTTGAATAAGTTTTGAGCACAAAATTAGCCTAAAAAAAAGGACAATCCAGACTTGACCTCAAATGCTGCTTTTTGTCTAATGGCATGTCTGCAAAAGAAACATAAGGCTTATATTGACTAGGCAGAAAAAGAAGGAATAATATGTCTGATATTCCCTCTATGCATTTTGTTGATCGTAATTGCTATGAAGGGGGCAATGTGGAGGTGTTCATGGGATTTTCAATTCCCAAAAGACTTTCTCAGAACACACAGCCCCTATGAAGCTCTGTTTCTGTTGTCAGATTCAAAGGGCCTCATTCTCCTATCACTTATACTGTGTACTCCCTTGACTTGAATGGGTGTAATTTTGTTTTATGTAGGAAATGTCAACACACTGTTTTCATGGTATTCTATTCTGGACTCTACAAATCAAGAAGTGGGGATAATTCAAATCAGTTTCAGATAAATACCTGAGCTCAAGTGGTCCCTTTCAGGCTTGATTGGCAATAAGTAGGAACCCAGCAGGTCTGTCAAATCCTTTCTTAATATAAACTAGTCAGATTACTTTGGATATCTCCATCCCTACACTTCATGCATTGCTCTGTTTCCTCTGTTGCTCTGAACACTGCTGAGACCAATGAGATTTTGTTGCTTTTAAACCAATCTGAACATCTGAACATCCAGTGGGCCACCTATCCCCTTAAGAGACTTTTTGAAACAGTCTCTTGACCACAGAACTAACCACCCGTTGCTGAGAGTCAGGCACATATGCAGAAGCAGAAGAATGATGATAATGCAATTTTAAAAGTCAGTGTGTAGAAAGTTAGTGTCTCTGTCTTGGTGTTGCTGTAACACTTAACCACATGCATATGCTACACTCGAACCCTCAAACTGAAAACTTTGGAAGACACTATGCATACATACAAGCCAAGGCTTGATAGTTAAGAAGTCAGCCAGCACTAGTTGGAGCACTGTGACTATCAGGCCTCACGGGCCATGGTAAGACACAGTAGGGCTGAGGGTCCCTGTGGTCTGATACTGCACTCCTAAGCAGGACAGAAGAAAAAGTGACATAGTTCACTGTATGTGAGTTAAGAAAGGCTTGCAGCATATTAGTGTGTTATTGAAAAAGGTGTCAGTTGGCCAAAACTTGTAGACCCCAGATTTTCTAGAACTGCTAGCTATGCCAGTGCTCAAAAGAAAAAAATAATTAGGAAGAGCACAGTGTTCAATAGACTCTACTTACTGTTACTGTGTGTTTTAGATGGTGAATTGCTATTGTTTGTAAGATGAAACAAACTACTGGGGGGAAAAAGAGGGTTTTATTTTTATATTCTATATCTCTTTTCAAGGCTATTGTTAACAGATGGAGGCAACCAAGAATCATACTGTGAGGTATTGTGTGGCTGTGCTGTAAAATAAAAATTGAATTTGAATTCTTATAATACAAGAGATGAAAGGCATTACTGTGTTGATTTCTACATCAGCTCCTGTAGTAATGAACAGTGGCAGTCCAGGCCCACTCACCAAACAAAGAATTGGGTTTGCATGATGAAGTGTTTCTTTCAAGAGAAAGAAAAATCAGACGTGAGATTTTGTACTTTCCAGTGCCACAGGACATTCAGAGTCTTACTAGTTCAACAGGTTTTACTCTCAGCTGCTTGTCAGAGCCTGTACATTATCTCCATTTTATTTGGTAACTGTTTATAATTTAACCTGGGATTGGTCTCTTTTATTTGCAAATGGTGTCTGCCTTCTTCAGTTTAGAGTACTGTCCATAATTATGTGTCTGTGAGTGTTTCCGCTATAGTTTTATTTACCCACAGAGTTATACCTTGCAAGCACAGAAATGTTTATCCATAAGGACAGACATGTTTGTGGGGTTTTTGTGGGGGTGTCTCTTAGGAAAACCCAAAATACCCCATGGTCAATTTTTATGGTTTTCAGAACGTGTGTGAGAGGCTGGGAGTCAAATCTTGGGCTTGCACATATTGTTTTATTCCAGTTGAGATCAACGGCAGATAGAAGTTTGGCCCCAGGTGTTTAGAGCCTTTCCTTCCTTTTTAACTACAGCTTGTCTTATCGGACACAAACTCTTTCAAGCTTGTCAGCTTTTAACTGTGGGAAACTGAGTGAGCAACCGACTGAAGCCCTGCCTGATTATGGGAAGCTGCGGCTGCTGTGGTGCTTTGAATGTCTGTTCATGCTGCTCACACCTCAGCCCTGCTGCCTTCTTGCAATACCCGCCAGCAGCACATGTCCACCAGCAAAGTTACCCCATCTTTAGTGCACCAAATACACTTGGTAGATGCATGACAGCATTTGAGTTGAAGCGCCTGGGCTTTGACATTTCTCCCTCAGGTGCTAAAATCTCTTTTTGGAGCCTTCATTTGTCGGTTTTGTTCCCTTTTTAATTTATTACTGAGCTGTCTATGAGCAACTGGAGGAGACAAATCTCATTCTCAGAGATTTTCAAACTTTCAGAAAGTTATGAGGCAGGAAGATCTGCAATCTGAAGTCTTTCTATTTATTTTTGTTTTAATTTCTTTCTCATTTGGTATTTAATGTTAAAAATTTTCCTTTATAAAATCGTAGTTCCAGTAGTATGTTTGTCCCAAGCACTAATTCATTCATATTTGCAGCACAGCTTCAGACTAAGTGGAGGATTTTCAGTTTTCTCTGTTATTTCTTCCACTTTCTTGATAGTACTGAAGTAACATCAATAGCATGCTTCGGTCCTTTTCATACTCCCTGCACTGACAAAATCAAGCACCCTAGAAATGTGTAAGGCCTCTGAAAAATTGGACTGGCTTAAAAAAAATAAGATATATTTATTTGTTTACAATGTTGGTTTTTTTAAAATTTAGAGTTTATTTTCAGCAAAGTTTCAGGTTTTATTTGTGCAATGCATGCTAGAAATATTTTATTTTATACTGAGAGCTGAAATTCTTGTGAAATCGCTTAACTCCAGTAGATATGAATGCAAAACAATAAAAGCTCACATTAAAAAAACAAAAGGACAATCCTTTTAATAGTTTATATTCAGCATTGCTACTTTTATAAAAAAATTAACTAGTGTCTCTTCGTAGTCTAGTACTTCTAATTTTTAATGAAGTTTGCAAAGTTGGTTTTAGTTTAACTCAGTCGTCTGGTTTGCCTCAGTCTCTTAGTTTATAGAGGAGTTTTAGCAGTGGCTATGACTTCTGATTTTCCCAGATTTGCTCATTCTGATTTGATACGTAACTTCTGTATTTTTGTATGGGTTGTTTCTCCTGAGGATTACAGTGCTATTCTTTCAGTGAGAAAATCTCTTTTTCTCCTCCTCTACTGTGCTCATTTTAAGGTTAGTAAGAAAAGTTAGGGCATTAAATATAATTTCTGGTGGCCACAGAGATTATATTTGCAATGTCGCCCTGGATCTGGGGGTGTCAGAGAGGTAATAACCCTCTGAGACATCCACAGTAGTTTTTTTAATTTGCCACCATTGGTAAAGGTGTTCATGTAGCACAAACATGAACATGTCCTCTGTCTGACTCCCACCAAGCTAATGCAGGACATGAGGGGTAATGAAGAGCACACATTTTGATCTGGCTGAGAATGAAACTATTTATTTCTTTTCAGAGTCACAGCACAATGTCTTTTTCTGCTCCTCCAGTCAGGAAGACAGCATTATGACCTTGTTGAGTTGTGTTCAGTCGTGCACGTTTTAGAAAAAGATTTTTTTTCCTTTGGTAAGGGCCCTTTCTAATTACTAGGGAACACAAACTCTGCTCTGTGTTAGGAATATGTAATGTTCCAGCTTGGAACCCAAATTAAAGAAGAGCTCCAAAGATGTAAAAATCACATTGGATAACAACAAAGAAAGATTCTTACAATACAAAAGAAAGCCAGGGCATCAAGAAAGATAGCAACACAGAAATATTGGGACTCACGTGATGCCAAATTACCAGCCACTCTCCTTTGCCTGTTCAATTTGAGACCCAATATCATGACTCTTCACGGAAGGAACCTGAATACAATTTAACCCTCTGAAATACAGTAGTTGAAAAAAATATGACTAGGCAGGTAGAGGGTACAGTAAGCAAGCTGAAGCATAAAAAAAAAAAAATAAGAAGCAAAAAAAAAAAGTTTAATATGTCACTAGGGAGTGAGAAACTGTCTACAATATAGTAATTCTCTGCACATGGAAACCTCACCTCCAACGATCTTTATAATCTATGTGGTGTATATTATTTACATCTGATCATTCAGTTTAGTAAAACAAAAAAGCACCATCTGCCCAACCGCACTTTCCTTCCAGGAAATTGAAATGAGAACGGATGTTGTCTTTCATGCTTATTTTCATTCTTTTTCATGTTTAACTCTTAGTACAGTTGGTATATGCTCAAAAAGAAATGTAAACCAACATATTCCTTAGCCACACTTTCCCAATGCACAGCAAAGGAAAAAAAAAAAAAAAAAAAAAAAAGAAAGGCATAGAAACATCAAAAAAATCCAACCTGAAATAGATTTCCATGCACAATTATTGCAATTAGAACACAGGGACACTCATTGCCTATGTTCCTTGGCAGCTGTTTTTTCCTATAAGGCATATAGTCAACCAGACAGAAAACAACAGCACAGGAGAATAGTCAAATAATCAGGGAGTTATCACCCCTTAGAACAATATACATGCTCTACATTTGAGATTTCTGAAGTGTTAGAGGTAACAGAAAGCCCCATCTTCCCTTTCATTCCTCAAATAAGCAGGGTTGTGTGCTTATGTACTTAAGCATATACGTCAAAAATGTGAAGAAGAAAGGTTTCCAGTTATATTTTGAAGTATAGGCATGGCACTATGGGTACATAGACTGAGTTGTTGTGGTAGCTGGAATTTTTACTACAGTTCTCAGAAAATTCTTCAACATCTGCCTGGCCATTTTTTTTAATGTTTTTATTCCTTGTGTAGTTAAAATTAAGGAGCAATGTGCCTATCAGGCATAAATAGTCAGGCTGCAGTCATATTCTCTGGGGAACACTGTTCTTCCCATACTCATTTTACAGAAAGTGTCTGTATATATGCAGTTTAATCCTCATGTTTGTCTGATCATCTGTGAGTGTCTATGAAGTGAGGAGGAAAGATGATGAATTGCCTCCATACTCCTTACCACCCTGGTGTAGCCAGAGATTGGTTTTGGCACCCAGTTTAAATGAGGATGGCCGGAGATCTGCTCAAACCTACACAATAACTACGGCAGCCTACTCACTACTATCTGTTCCACTGGCTGACTAGCTGACATGCTTTGTTGTTAATTGAGCCTCCCTCCATGCTGGACATGACCTCCTCTATGTGCCCATGTATTAAGTACACCTCCTAGTGGCTGTGGGACAGGAAGCCAGAAATGGTTCAAAAACCAGCACAGAGCATGCACTGAGCGAATGACAGCTGGGAGCCCATGGATGTCTCCTTCCCTTCGCCCTTTTGGATTGTCCACTTTTTCCTTGGGAGAAATGTTAACATGTGATAGATGGTTAAAGTCCAAGTTAGCATTCACAAGGTTTTCAGGGATTGGTTTCAACACTGAAAGTGACCAGCTACTAATTCTGGATTTTCGTGAGAATTCTAATTGCAATCCCAAAAGGTTTTACTCAAAAAACAAAAATTTCTTCTGGTAGTGGGAGAAGAGGACTTTTTTGAGGAGACGGTCTGTTGGGTTGTCTGGCTTGCAAAAGTTTTGTTTCAGTACCTGCTTTGTTGCAGCCATCCTGTATGATCCCAGACATTCCTTTGAGGGTTTTTATGCCTTAATGGTGCAACACAGGTCCTGATGAAATACGTCAACAAGCCAAAAGGCTAAATATATTAGTACAGATGCAAACCCGTATGTCACAGCCTTACTGCTCCTAACACCAATGCCAGATACAGCCTCGTGTCTCTGGCCTAAATCCTAAAAAGTATTTGGAACAAATTAGGTGCCTAAGTACTTTTGAGATCTAAGTTCCTAGGCCTTCATTTCCCATGTCTAAAATACAGATAACGGATGCTCTTCCTTATCCAGATGGCCTAAGGATGTTCATTAATCACATTAAGATTGTGAGGTGCTCAGCTACCACAAATAGTGGAGTTGCATGATTTCCAAGATGGTGGTTACCTAGGAGATACGTGGATCAACATATTCCTACTTTGCCCCGCCATTCCCTGGGGACGGCACAACCGTGCTTCTCACTGATCAGCACCTCCAGGTTTGACTGCTGCTCCAGCCAGCGCCGAAACCACAAGTAGAACATGGCTACGGGAGAGGTAAAAGCTGTGTCTTCTAATTTGCTGACTTTTGCCCTCCTCTCTTCCTCATCAGTGTAATAAGTCTCTGCTTTCTGCATTATCAATTAATAGTCTTTAAAATACCCTCTTGCAAATTTTAACATTTTTATTTTTAATTAGAGTAGCGCGAAACAAAAAGCCTGCAGAGCTAGCTACTTTTATGTTGCTCTTTAGCTCAATGATAAACAACTCTGCTCATTTAAATCAATTTTATGTAAAAACAATAGCGAAGGCTGAGTGCTTTGCATGCGGAGAACCTTCTTGATGGAGAAAGAGTGCACCAGAGAAGGGCAGAGAGGGAGACTGCCTGTCCAATTGGGATGTACCACCGTACTGAGAACTGCTCAGCTCTATGGTATAGACCCTGAACTGCTAACAGATATCCTTCTTTAGCTACAAGACTGTGCTTTTGGAGTAAAGAAGATCACAACTCCATCTGTACTGTTGCTGTGATGTACTGAGTGGGAGTTGTGTACAGGACAGTGAGAACTGTGAAGTTCGAAAGTGGCCATGGATTTATTTTAAAGAGAAATCTCGAGCTGTTTGGGGTTTTTTTTTTTTTAAACCCTGTGTTGAATGAAGCTTTTAAAGTTTTTTGGTGTGCTCAGTTAACTATCTAAAAAATTGTTTTCCACTTTTTCCATCTTTTTACTTCTGCTAAGCAGAATCCCAGCAGCAAAAAAATACCATGATATGTGGCTTTTTAGATTATATTTCTGACTAGAAGGGGAAAAATCTGGGGAGAAAGTCTAATGATGAGATTTATATGCCAGTATCCCAAACTCAGTTGGTACCATTGCTCATTCTAACCCTGCACTCTTCCTTTTGAAGGTTGACAAGCACTGATCCTAAAAGCAATGATAGAGCCTAAAGAAATTCACAGAGACAGTCAGAAACTCCTTAGCTGAATTTCATGGATGTTTCTAATGGAGACGTTCAGAGATTCAAAGCCATTCTGAAGGTTGATGTGGATGTGAATCTGTTTCCGATGTGATTTGCAGCTCCTTACGGAAGAATGTAAGAAAGCACTTTCTGGGCCACATCAGCCCAGTGCTCTGTCCCCAAGAACAGCCATCAACACTGCTGTTTAGAGAAATCCCACAAACCTGGCTGGGTTCTGCAATCCAGTCCCATCCATAATGATTGGATTAGGGCTATTAGAAGGTATATCTTCACTTAATCCTTTTAGCATCCCTTTATGAACCTGTAGTCCATGATAAAAGAGCCAGATTTAAAGCCCCTTAAAAAATGAAGTCCTCTAGGGGAAAACACTGACAAGCTCTTCTAGTCTGTTAGCACTGTTGGGTGCTGCTTTAATAAAGGAACCCCAGTCGCACTGCAAAGCAAGAGCAATGCATGGCTGCGATATCACTGTCGTGTGAAAGAGCTGTCCCAGTACTGCAGAGTCTGCTCTTTACTGTACACAGAGACACATCAATACTGAATATAGTGTGTTAGCAAAACAGAATGGAAATCTTTTAGGTGAAGAATGGCTTCACTGATTGCTTTGCTCTACCAGAATGGGGTGTGTTTTCAGGCATTCTGATAAATGTGTGCTATTTTTCAGCCATTCAGTGTGAAGTGCTGTAGGTTTCATATAAACTTTTATTGCTCACCACAGGCATGGAAGGATTGATTACATTGTTTGGGGATTTCCTAACTTCTGAGACAGCCTCTTTAGCCAGCCTTAATACAGAGTAAGGACAGAACAAAGTGCTACAATGCTACTCAGTAGCCTGCTTTCTACCTTTACATTTTTAGGATCGGTCCATCTGGTTTGGAATAGGGTAGCCAAATGTCAGTGTGATCCACACATGTTCTGAACATCTCTGATGCCTGAGGGCAGCTGAATTGTTAGTGATGAGTATGACGGTGTCCTGCTACAGCTACGGGGAATAAAGGTCAGAATTTAAGGGTTACGTAGCTGTGACCATTGCTGAAAAGAAAGCAAAAGACTGGCCTTGGAATTGGGGTGCTATTTGTGTCTGAAGTGTGCAAACAAATTTTGATGAATCTATGCTGAAATCTCCTTAATGCAGGGGTGGTGGAGAGCAGATTATAACTTTTTTGAGGCAAGCAGCTAAACATGCTTGTGTGGGGGTCCATGTGATTTGGGCAAATTCATGCTGAGCCCTGACAATTAACTCTTAGTGAATTTGTAAAATACCTTAGGGTTTCTGAACCAGTTACCAGAGATATCAGCTCTCACCAGTTCTGACAATGAACTAGTCTAGTTTCACTCATACCTGAGTAGGCCTTTTGCATTTTCACACCTCAGGTTTACTAGAATTCAGTTTTACCAGTTCTCAGGTCACATATTGAGCTGAGCATTTTGCTTTTCTTTATATTAATTTTTACTTTATCTGTGGGGACATACATAAAACAAATAAACTTATATCATGATCTAAATTTCTTGTAATTTCTACTAGGACTAGTTGTAGCCCTCACAAAGCCACTGCCCTGGATTTCAACTACCTTACAACTTGATTTTGCTCAAACTGTACTGTAGTTTCATGCAGGATTCTTGTAACCAGTGTTGCTAGCTATATGGCGCCCTATTCTGTTCTTGATTACTGGGCAAATCTCGGGAATATCTCCCTTAAAATTAATGTTGTTTTCATCAGTAAAAGTCTAGCAAAAGGAGACCGGTACCCTAGGCATTATGAACAATACAGGCTTTCAATAAATGAATAATTCAATTCAATTAAAACAAATGTCTCCCCTGATGTACCATAATCTCTAATTTCTTCAATAAGCACTTGTGGGAGGTGTTTATGGGAAATGACCCTCAGTGAAAGCTTCACGGAATGTTCTGTAAGAAAGTAGGAGTTGTGGTGCCACCGTACTTTCCTGCCAGGAGAGAGTGGTGTAAAGCTTTAAAAGAATTCCAGCTCAGAATAAGCCTGCAGAGTTCATGTTGTGTATGGAAATGTAGTCTTGGACTACAGATACATATGGGATGTTGCTACCTGGAAAGGCTCTGCTCAAAAAGAGACGGTGGGCAAACAATGAGATAAGGAGCTAGGGAGTGATGTAAATCCTGTGTTACTGTGTCTACTGGTGGCCTTAGCCATGTGCAAAGATGTAGATGCAGACATAGCCCAGTAGACAGCAACACACCGAGCCAACTGGCTCTGCAACCGTCTAAAAGTCCCTGAGCCTAACGTTTCCTACTGACTAGTTGCCACTGGAGGTTTAGAGACAGCCTCTGTGCACAAACATGGGGATAGGGTTTATGCTCTGTCTGCTGGCCTGGGAACAGGATTTTCCTCATACATTCCTGGCATCTTTATCACCTTCACACCGAATCGTATAAACTCAACTCAATCCAAAAAGCAGAAGAAGAATGTGACTCAACAGACTTGCATTAAAAACCCCTGGGGAAGGTTTACTGTTCTGTTTTTCTGCCTGAATAGATATGTGGGAGGGTAACAATGTGTTGAAAAGTGAGAACATTTAGACACAGAATCTTCCCAAGTGCTCACACTGCCTACCAAAGTGGCTTGAGGGCAGAATCTGGCCCTTAAATACTGTCAGGCATCTGGGCAAACAAAACCAGTTTAGCTCTAACTGCCTCTGTTTTTCCTGCTCAGAAAGTGCTCAGTCTAAGATGTCAATTTTTGAAAGTAAAACCTGGGTGAGTGATCGGATCCTTACCCTCCCTTCCCTTTGAGGAGAGATTTACGGTCTCACTTGAAACCAGCCATCAACTCAAACTGAGATTCATGTGATACAAACTAGACCTGGGCTGAAGCCTCAAAACTCAGATCTGGATCTAGATTTCAATTGGTGAGACTGTGGATGGGGTAACAACCCGTCTAATCCAAACCCACATAATCCATATCTCTCCCTTTTTTTTTTTTTTTTTTTTTTTTAAACTCACTGATATAGCTCATTGATTTCAGCTTACAGAAATTCCTTTGGGCATTTTTCATGAGAGATTAATTTAACCTCGTCCTATCACTGTTTACTCATCACATGCTGTCTCACACAGGTGTGTGATCTCCTCTACAGAAAGTCTTCACAAAACCCTAAAGGAAGTAGTTCATCTGTACAATGTCTACTATGCTACAGACAGCAAAAGGGGAAAAGATGAAAAAGTGAAAGAAAGCAGAGATGCAGAGAAACCAGTGCTATTTATTGCTATACAAAGGGTTGCCAAGTACTTTTCATTTACATAGATGACTTAATGATGATTGTATGATATTTAAAATTACTGCCACCCACCAGAGATGTATTAAAACTTTTATCAATATGTCTCTTTTACTATCTATTTGACTGTAAAAATGAAGAGATCATTGGGGAAAAAATAGCTTGTTGCCAGTCACCAAAAAACAACTCTGTGACCTTTCTAGATTAAAAGAAAAAAAAAAAAAAAAAAGGAACAAACCCCCTTCTACTAGTATCAACATGATTCAAATTTACATGAACAAATAAGCTCTTTCACACAATGGAAACAAGTAATAAACTACGACGAGAACTGTGACCAGCCTGGGACCTCTTAAAGACTCTTCTGGATCTGGTAGGAGACTGCTTTTTCTATCTCAGGGAGAACCCCCCACACTGGTCTAATTACCTTTTTAAATTCATATCTAGAACCACAGGCTGCCTCATGGGATTAAGCACAGTATGCTTTGCAAATTGAAAATAAAATAGCTGTTAAGAATTTATACTTGCCTCTATGATTACAGCAACAAACAATGGCAAAACATTAATTTACATCTATTATAATGGTGAAACAAAGCCCAGGATTTTCTTCATGTTATACACAAGACAAACATTTTCAAAGGTGAGATTCTAAAAGGTGTAGGCTCTAATGAGGGAGATTCTTTTGCAGAGCAGGTAACTGGCAGGATGACATGAACTCAAAGTTATGAGGATTCATTATATCACTAAATTTATTTACCATAAAATGGATTGAGGTTTTTTTTAAACAGTAAAACTGTGTATATGGAGACAAAGTTTATATATATCTGTGGGGTGGAAGGCATTTGTGTGGGGTGAAACAGTGCAGAGTGGTTGCAACAGCAATCCAGTCATGCCTGAGTCTAGGATTTTTAAAGGTGTTTTATCTAGTAGAAATGAATACAGCATTTACAAATTGAAAATAACTCTGTAAACTCAGATAAGATTGTCTTGGTAATATTTTACCAAGGAAGCAGCTCACCACTGCTTACTTTCAATTAGCCATCTAAATCATAACCTATACAAAAAGCAATCCCTGCTGCCTTGTAGTAAAAAAAAAAAAAAAAAAAAAAAAAAAGAAAGAAAAAAAAAGAAAAAAGAAAGTATGACTAGTCCCTAAGAGTTTTGATTCATGTTGCTGAATATGGAAGATCTGTAATCTTCTCCTTGGAGTCTATAGTCTAATGTAACTGCTTGAAAGTACTTTCCTTCTGCTGCTGGCAAAGATATTTTTTTTCTGAAATGAATGGTGATTCATTATAGATAACCCTTCCCGATTAATTTTGTTTTGACTTTAACTTCCGTATAAGAATATAAGCAGCAACGTAACTTCTCCCGAGATAGCAACTATGCCGTTATTTTTGGACCATATTGTAGTTGATGTTGAGAGAAACCTAAATTTAGAAGGAAAAAAAAAAATGTTGTCAACAAAAGTTTTAGCTATAAGATAAAAAGTGGTGTATTTTTATTATTATTTGTCTGTGATGAATAATAAATAAGCAAGTTCCTTGGAATCAGTATGCAACTTCACTGGCTTCTGTCTACATGATCCACAGAACTGACATTCCCGGAGGGCGGCTGATTGGTCATACTGAAGAAGTTTAATTTCTGTCTACACATTTCCAGTGATGCACAGGTAATATGCTGGCAAATTTGAGGAGATCAAGTATGATGGCACAGGACCCCTTGCTGTGACAGTGACTTTGTGCAGGTCCGATGCTGCATGAGAATGAGAATTTCGACAATTTCAATAAAGTGAGGAGATAGTTAAGAGCCTGAAAAAATAGACATAGCTGTTGTAAATGACTATATGTAGCATTTTTTCAGCAACTTAGTCTGGTTTGTGACTTTTTCTGTAAACAAGTTTCCCTTACTTCTCTCTGCCTGTTTTTTGACTAAGGTTCTGCTTATTTTTGCCCTGTTCTTCAATTTCTGTTGCAGGCTTTCTCTCGTTTCTTTTGAGAAATATTTAACCTGACCTTAGTGGCTTAATACTGACTTGAACCTGTCTCCTGTCGTGTTTTTTTTCTTTCTTCTGATCTGTGGCTTTTTTTTTTAAGACAAGGAGGTTGTCCAGACCATCTGATATGTCTGAGTTACCAGCAAAGATCCACCAGCTTCACCAACAGGAGAAATTTTCTTTCAAAGAAATATTGAAATTGAAAATTAAGTGTGTGCCATGACACAATATTTATAAAGGCTTTTGGAAAGCTGGATGCTATCAAATACATCTGAATGGTTTTACTTGCCTTCATAAAAGGATGAACGATGCATGCACCTCCCTGAAAGCAGTTAGCCCCAGGCAGGAAAGGAGTGTTTCCCTCTCCATCATTCTCTTCTGTTTAATAGTGATTTACTGTGAGCTAAACACATGCCCAGGGTTTTAAAGCTGCTGAAGGGTCCCACTGAAGTCAAGGGGGTTGATGTACCCAGCGTTGATTAGCCCATGCTGAAAAGTCAGCTGATGTTTCACTGTCTTGTTGAAGAAAGATCTAATTATTGAAGCATAATTTGATGAGCAATTTGGTCACTTAGAATGAGGATGTGCCTACCTTCCTTTTCTGTGTTTAAAGGCAACACTTTTTTTTGCTTTATTTTATTTTTTGCCTACAGGATTCATCATTTACAGTAATGAATTGGATATTTTAGCCTTAAGCAAAAATAAATTTTACATAAATCTTCAGACATGACTGAAAAATAAGCCCAAGTCCACAAAACCAAAAATTGGATTCCATCTGTGGATTCATTACGAGTTTAGCCTACCTGAATCATTTTGTTGCATTCCTTCACTGAAACTCCATCTACAGCTGCAGGTGAACCCATTACTCAGCCTACGTTAGTAGTTTCTCCTCCTGCAAAGAAGCTGGAAACATCTGAAATATTGCTGTGAGTGCTACCTGCAGTGCAGCTTGCAAAGTTCTACTTGTTAGCACTGGCCATTTTCAGCCACAGTCATTGATCACAACCAGCATCAGTAAGGGGTCAGGTAAGTGTTGCGGGCAGACTTCATCTGATCCTAACCCATACAAACTGCTGCTTGCTCACTGTATTGCTTGTATAGTGCACAGAAGCATTTTATAAAATCAGAGACAGGCAGGGGGAGCACCTATAAAAGTGCAGTAACAATTTATTTTATAAAGAATTTTTGTAAATGTCATGAAAAACAGCAGCCCATGAGCGGCTATAAATACTACACTGCAGATGTCTGGGGAAAAAAGCTGTTCACTTATAGGGTACACAGAGCTAACTCCTGAAGAAAAGTTAGTTAGAAAGTGGGAAGAATTAGGATGAATGAGTTGACCCAGGCTACTGTGTTGATAATATTTATAGTTGTTCACTGATCTCTTTTCAGCTGTCCTTTTTTTTTGCCTTTTTTTTTTTTTTTTTGAAAGAACAACTATTCACACTGCAGTGAAATAGAAGTGGAATATTCTACATATGCCATAAGCTGAGCTATAGTGCAGCCATCCAGCTGTGATCTTTCCTGTACCTGAGCAATGTCTCAACAAAATCCCATGTGTGTGTGTCTGTGCATGTATACGTATGTATATGGACAGATTTGTACCAACTCTGCATTGTTACACTTGACTTACTCTTTTTTTTAATTATGTAAAAAAATCACTTTAAGCTGAATCTAATTACTGCAATGTATATTAGAAGCAGGGCACCATCAAAATTTTATTTAAATTAATCAGGTTTTGATTTAAGATATTAAATTCAAATTAATCATGTAAAAATGGAAATGATCCTTGACGTGCTTCCAGCTGTGACTTCAGTCTGTTTTCTCGTGTGAGTCACTTTCGGGATGTCTTGGGGGGAACATTACGAAAATTCACGCCGGTGCTATTTCAATTAGAGTTATTTAGCAGGACAGATGTAAAGAATATGGTATAATTAAGAAGGAGCTGATGACACGGCTACAGATTTTCGGAATAAAAAAAAAAAAACCCTGTTAGTGAAAATTGACTACTGGTCATGTAGTCCAAGTTCAAATATGCTGGGGTTAAGCACTCATTAATGGTGGAATGAGGTCTTTAGATAGACTGTTGGACTCTTTCTCTGGAGCAATCTGCAGAATTCTGCCCTGGAAGTAACTTTGAAGCTTCATTAACAAGCAGATGATACCTGATAATATAATTTTAAAATTCTTAAAATAATTTTCCTCCCCCTGGTGCCTAACCTTTTCTGGCCAGATAACTTCAAAGGCCTTCAGAAAAACCTGGAAGTGGCATATAAATGCCCATATAAGAGCACATACACATGGAGTGTATGCATACAGTCAAAGCATTGTTAAACTCATGATGAATACGAGCTGCCAGGAATACTGTAATTTCTTCTATCACTGTCTGAACAGAATTAGAGTCTGTGCTACCTGAACGCTTCCTGACTGAAACCAATAAAGAGGATGGGGGCTTTCCCACACAGAGGCCTGACTTAGTATTTATTTATAACTCTTTATATCATTGGTATTTCCACTGTGAAAAGTGAACTGCACATTGTTTCTTTATTCAACAATAGGATGACACAGACATTTTTTCCTATGTGCCGCTACACTATGCAGCATAAACTTTGGAAGTTATTTTACAATTTTTTTTTTTACCTGAAATTAAATCTCCCAGGTAAAGCTCCCAGATTTTCCAACAGGAAAAAAGATCAGAGAGTATAATCCATTCCTTCTTGTACCCATACATCTCCTGAAAATATGTGGATTTAAACATCCTTCTTATGGTTGCTATCCAGGGCTCTCAGTATCTGTTCCCCTCCTACTGAGTAATAGTAAAAGCCAAGTTAAATTTAAAAAATGCACAGTACATACTGTACACCCATAATTATAGATTAAATATTGATCTCCATGGTGTTTTTTTCCATATCTCTTGCAATCTTTCTCTTCCCTCTGTAATGTCCTGTTGTCACTGCCTTCTGCAAAGCAGCACAGAAGAGAAAATATTTTCTGCAACCAAACCCATTGTTTTTAACAAAAAAAACCCTAAAACATAGTGGATGACAATATAATAATTTAAATATCTGGTATATTTGGTAACATTTTCAGGAGCAGTTCCTAGAATTTGTAGAAGCTTTATTTGCTTGTTCAGCGATGCCGTACTCCAGCAAGCAGACATACCTAAGGGAGGAGCAATGCACCAGACCAAGCATGCCTGGCTATCCACAGTGGAAAGTAAACAGTGTATTACACTTGCCACATCTTACCTATTATGCAGATTTCAAGGCAGGAAACTGCCTGCAAAACAGACATACGGTGAGCATAAACTTTTTTGTTATTGTGGTAGTTGATCATGTTGTTGTTACAGTTGGAGGAATAATATGATTCATTGATGGTTTCTGCTTCCCACTCATAAGACATAAACCTACATAATGTTTGTTCTTTAATAGTATTTAAAGATATTTTTAAAACAAACTGTGTGGGAGTTTAACATAATAATGGTTTCAGTTTTTCAGGAAACACTTTTTGGAAAAGTGCATGACTATTTAAACATTAAAAATGGCTCCTCAAACATGAATGTAGCAAGTAATTTGTGAGAATGGATGTGATAAAAATATGCTTAATTTATGTATTTGTCCTTTTTAAATTTATTTTTTATTTTGGCATAACAGCTGGAAAGAACATATTTTTTTTTTTCCATGGGCTAGACTGTTGCCTGGATGACTGAAATGCATTTTCCCATGAGAGATGCACAGGTTCATTTCCCATCTGGGTTTTTTTCCCCTCCTGTTACCTTTCTCTCCCCACCTCCTCTCCTCCAGGACCAGAGTTTACTGATAATGAACCGTAGGTTTCCACTGATACAACTTCACACACACCTAAGAGATTATACCGAACACAGCAGTGCTCTGTGTGAAGTATAGATTAGCCCAAAGGTTTTTGTTCACCTTTCCCTCCATCCTTCATCTAGGCCTGTATGAGTGGGTTCCAGTAACCACAGAGACTCATTTGTAGGATGAAGACACAAGGAGTTCAGACTGGCTTCTCCGGTCAATTAGGAACTGGGGTTGATGATCTCAGGAGGGAAAGCTCAGATTCCTGTCGAGTCCCTGCGGGGAGTACAGCTGGGAAGGGGACCACAGAAGTCCTGGTTAGACAGCAAAGTCTTTGTGGCATAGTCTAGGACTACGCATTTCTCAGTGCATCGTGTACCAAGGCTCAGTTAAGCCTAGAGCCGGTAATGTATGCAGATAATATTGGTAATAGACACTGTTATTTCTGTAGCATCTCAAAATTATCATGACTCTAAGATCTTTGTGAAACCTCTGGAAATATTTCACAGATGGGGGCTTCCTAAATCAGGGAGAAATTCAGTTGCTTGTCCATGGCCTTAACATCAGTCTATGAGAGGGCATGGCTCAGATCTCTTAATTGCTGGTGTTTCCTCTTAATTTTGAAACAATCACTATCAAAATATTCTGGTTTAACACTTTTTTAGTTAATTTATTTGTGTTAGCAAAAATGTACAAGTTGTTGGATATTTCTCATTGGTTTATAACTACAGGGTGACAGATAATAAGCTGCAAGGTGTCATGGGATTCTGGAATTGATATGAAGCCTGGCTAGTATATCAGAAAACTATATATGAAAGTTCTGACTTTTGCATCTGGAGACTTGATGTGTTGAGGTGTTTCTCTCCAGAGGCCATTGCCAGATGCACT